>NW_027227137.1:0-20430 GCF_037783145.1 Equus przewalskii
GCTGTAAGAGCACTGTGCAGAGCGAGTTGTTTCTTAGCTTCCCAAAGAGCTGGAAGCAAGATGCTGTGGGGCCCAACTCGCCCTTTGGAAAGAAGCCTGCACGTTGTGCCTTTCAGCTCTAGGGCAAAGTAGCACACCCAGAGCAGAAGTCCTACTTCAGCCAGATCAGGCCTGCAAAGAAACTGCGTTTCACAGGCCTTTGGAAGAGATGTTCCCGTTAGGCTGTAAGAGCACTGTGCAGAGCGAGTTGTTTCTTAGCTTCCCAAAGAGCTGGAAGCAAGATGCTGTGGGGCCCAACTCGCGCTTTGGAAAGAAGCCTGCACGTTGTGCCTTTCAGCTCTAGGGCAATGTAGCACACCCAGAGCAGAAGTCCTACTTCAGCCAGATCAGGCCTGCAAAGAAACTGCGTTTCACAGGCCTTTGGAAGAGATGTTCCCGGTAGGCTGTAAGAGCACTGTGCAGAGCGAGTTGTTTCTTAGCTTCCCAAAGAGCTGGAAGCAAGATGCTGTGGGGCCCAACTCGCCCTTTGCAAAGAAGCCTGCACGTTGTGCCTTTCGGCTCTAGGGCAAAGTAGCACACTGAGAGCAGAAGTCCTACTTCAGCCAGATCAGGCCTGCAAAGAAACTGCGTTTCACAGGCCTTTGGAAGAGATGTTCCCGGTAGGCTGTAAGAGCACTGTGCAGAGCGACTTTTTTCTTAGCTTCCCAATGAGCTGGAAGCAAGATGCTGTGGGGCCCAACTCGCCCTTTGGAAAGAAGCCTGCACGTTGTGCCTTTCAGCTCTAGGGCAATGTAGCACACCCAGAGCAGAAGTCCTACTTCAGCCAGATCAGGCCTGCAAAGAAACTGCGTTTCACAGGCCTTTGGAAGAGATGTTCCCGGTAGGCTGTAAGAGCACTGTGCAGAGCGAGTTGTTTCTTAGCTTCCCAAAGAGCTGGAAGCAAGATGCTGTGGGGCCCAACTCGCCCTTTGGAAAGAAGCCTGCACGTTGTGCCTTTCAGCTCTAGGGCAATGTAGCACACCCAGAGCAGAAGTCCTACTTCTGCCAGATCAGGCCTGCAAAGAAACTGCGTTTCACAGGCCTTTGGAAGAGATGTTCCCGGTAGGCTGTAAGAGCACTGTGCAGAGCGAGTTGTTTCTTAGCTTCCCAAAGAGCTGGAAGCAAGATGCTGTGGGGCCCAACTCGCCCTTTGGAAAGAAGCCTGCACGTTGTGCCTTTCAGCTCTAGGGCAAAGTAGCACACCGAGAGCAGAAGTCCTACTTCAGCCAGATCAGGCCTGCAAAGAAACTGCGTTTCACAGGCCTTTGGAAGAGATGTTCCCGGTAGGCTGTAAGAGCACTGTGCAGAGCGAGTTGTTTCTTAGCTTCCCAAAGAGCTGGAAGCAAGATGCTGTGGGGCCCAACTCGCCCTTTGGAAAGAAGCCTGCACGTTGTGCCTTTCAGCTCTAGGGCAATGTAGCACACCCAGAGCAGAAGTCCTACTTCAGCCAGATCAGGCCTGCAAAGAAACTGCGTTTCACAGGCCTTTGGAAGAGATGTTCCCGGTAGGCTGTAAGAGCACTGTGCAGAGCGAGTTGTTTCTTAGCTTCCCAAAGAGCTGGAAGCAAGATGCTGTGGGGCCCAACTCGCCCTTTGGAAAGAAGCCTGCACGTTGTGCCTTTCAGCTCTAGGGCAAAGTAGCACACCCAGAGCAGAAGTCCTACTTCAGCCAGATCAGGCCTGCAAAGAAACTGCGTTTCACAGGCCTTTGGAAGAGATGTTCCCGGTAGGCTGTAAGAGCACTGTGCAGAGCGAGTTGTTTCTTAGCTTCCCAAAGAGCTGGAAGCAAGATGCTGTGGGGCCCAACTCGCCCTTTGGAAAGAAGCCTGCACGTTGTGCCTTTCAGCTCTAGGGCAATGTAGCACACCCAGAGCAGAAGTCCTACTTCAGCCAGATCAGGCCTGCAAAGAAACTGCGTTTCACAGGCCTTTGGAAGAGATGTTCCCGGTAGGCTGTAAGAGCACTGTGCAGAGCGAGTTGTTTCTTAGCTTCCCAAAGAGCTGGAAGCAAGATGCTGTGGGGCCCAACTCGCCCTTTGGAAAGAAGCCTGCACGTTGTGCCTTTCAGCTCTAGGGCAATGTAGCACACCCAGAGCAGAAGTCCTACTTCAGCCAGATCAGGCCTGCAAAGAAACTGCGTTTCACAGGACTTTGGAAGAGATGTTCCCGGTAGGCTGTAAGAGCACTGTGCAGAGCGAGTTGTTTCTTAGCTTCCCAAAGAGCTGGAAGCAAGATGCTGTGGGGCCCAACTCGCCCTTTGGAAAGAAGCCTGCACGTTGTGCCTTTCAGCTCTAGGGCAAAGTAGCACACCGAGAGCAGAAGTCCTACTTCAGCCAGATCAGGCCTGCAAAGAAACTGCGTTTCACAGGCCTTTGGAAGAGATGTTCCCGGTAGGCTGTAAGAGCACTGTGCAGAGCGAGTTGTTTCTTAGCTTCCCAAAGAGCTGGAAGCAAGATGCTGTGGGGCCCAACTCGCCCTTTGGAAAGAAGCCTGCACGTTGTGCCTTTCAGCTCTAGGGCAATGTAGCACACCCAGAGCAGAAGTCCTACTTCAGCCAGATCAGGCCTGCAAAGAAACTGCGTTTCACAGGCCTTTGGAAGAGGTGTTCCCGGTAGGCTGTAAGAGCACTGTGCAGAGCGAGTTGTTTCTTAGCTTCCCAAAGAGCTGGAAGCAAGATGCTGTGGGGCCCAACTCGCCCTTTGGAAAGAAGGCTGCACGTTGTGCCTTTCAGCTCTAGGGCAATGTAGCACACCCAGAGCAGAAGTCCTACTTCAGCCAGATCAGGCCTGCAAAGAAACTGCGTTTCACAGGCCTTTGGAAGAGATGTTCCCGGTAGGCTGTAAGAGCACTGTGCAGAGCGAGTTGTTTCTTAGCTTCCCAAAGAGCTGGAAGCAAGATGCTGTGGGGCCCAACTCGCCCTTTGCAAAGAAGCCTGCACGTTGTGCCTTTCGGGTCTAGGGCAAAGTAGCACACTGAGAGCAGAAGTCCTACTTCAGCCAGATCAGGCCTGCAAAGAAACTGCGTTTCACAGGCCTTTGGAAGAGATGTTCCCGGTAGGCTGTAAGAGCACTGTGCAGAGCGACTTTTTTCTTAGCTTCCCAATGAGCTGGAAGCAAGATGCTGTGGGGCCCAACTCGCCCTTTGGAAAGAAGACTGCACGTTGTGCCTTTCAGCTCTAGGGCAAAGTAGCACACCCAGAGCAGAAGTCCTACTTCACCCAGATCTGGCCTGCAAAGAAACTGCGTTTCACAGGCCTTTGGAAGAGATGTTCCTGGTAGGCTGTAAGAACACTGTGAAGAGCGAGTTGTTTCTTAGCTTCCCAAAGAGCTGGAAGCAAGATGGTGTGGGGCACAACTCGCCCTTTGGAAAGAAGCCTGCACGTTGTGCCTTTCAGCTCTAGGGCAATGTAACACACCCAGAGCAGAAGTCCTACTTCTGCCAGATCAGGCCTGCAAAGAAACTGCGTTTCACAGGCCTTTGGAAGAGATGTTCCCGGTAGGCTGTAAGAGCACTGTGCAGAGCGAGTTGTTTCTTAGCTTCCCAAAGAGCCGGAAGCAAGATGCTGTGGGGCCCAACTCGCCCTTTGGAAAGAAGCCTGCACATTGTGCCTTTCAGCTCTAGGGCAAAGTAGCACACTGAGAGCAGAAGTCCTACTTCAGCCAGATCAGGCCTGCAAAGAAACTGCGTTTCACAGGCCTTTGGAAGAGATGTTCCCGGTAGGCTGTAAGAGCACTGTGCAGAGCGAGTTGTTTCTTAGCTTCCCAAAGAGCTGGAAGCAAGATGCTGTGGGGCCCAACTCGCCCTTTGGAAAGAAGCCTGCACGTTGTGCCTTTCAGCTCTAGGGAAAAGTAGCACACCCAGAGCAGAAGTCCTACTTCAGCCAGATCAGGCCTGCAAAGAAACTGCGTTTCAAAGGCCTTTGGAAGAGATGTTCCCGGTAGGCTGTAAGAGCACTGTGCAGAGCGAGTTGTTTCTTAGCTTCCCAAAGAGCTGGAAGCAAGATGCTGTGGGGCCCAACTCGCCCTTTGGAAAGAAGCCTGCACGTTGTGCCTTTCAGCTCTGGGCAAAGTAGCACACCCAGAGCAGAAGTCCTACTTCAGCCAGATCAGGCCTGCAAAGAAACTGCGTTTCACAGGCCTTTGGAAGAGATGTTCCCGGTAGGCTGTAAGAGCACTGTGCAGAGCGAGTTGTTTCTTAGCTTCCCAAAGAGCTGGAAGCAAGATGCTCTGGGGCCCAACTCGCCCTTTGGAAAGAAGCCTGCACGTTGTGCCTTTCAGCTCTAGGGCAATGTAGCACACCCAGAGCAGAAGTCCTACTTCTGCCAGATCAGGCCTGCAAAGAAACTGCGTTTCACAGGCCTATGGAAGAGATGTTCCCGGTAGGCTGTAAGAGCACTGTGCAGAGCGAGTTGTTTCTTAGCTTCCCAAAGAGCTGGAAGCAAGATGCTGTGGGGCCCAACTCGCCCTTTGGAAAGAAGCCTGCACGTTGTGCCTTTCAGCTCTAGGGCAATGTAGCACACCCAGAGCAGAAGTCCTACTTCTGCCAGATCAGGCCTGCAAAGAAACTGCGTTTCACAGGACTTTGGAAGAGATGTTCCCGGTAGGCTGTAAGAGAACTGTGCAGAGCGAGTTGTTTCTTAGATTCCCAAAGAGCTGGAAGCAAGATGCTGTGGGGCCCAACTCGCCCTTTGGAAAGAAGCCTGCACTTTGTGCCTTTCAGCTCTAGGGCAAAATAGCACACCGAGAGCAGAAGTCCGACGTTCAGCCAGATCAGGCCTGCAAAGAAACTGCGTTTCACAGGCCTTTGGAAGAGATGTTCCCGGTAGGCTGTAAGAGCACTGTGCAGGTCGAGTTGTTTCTTAGCTTCCCAAAGAGCTGGAAGCAAGATGCTGTGGGGCCCAACTCGCCCTTTGGAAAGAAGCCTGCACGTTGTGCCTTTCAGCTCTAGGGCAATGTAGCACACCCAGAGCAGAAGTCCTACTTCAGCCAGATCAGGCCTGCAAAGAAACTGCGTTTCACAGGCCTTTGGAAGAGATGTTCCCGGTAGGCTGTAAGAGCACTGTGCAGAGCGAGTTGTTTCTTAGCTTCCCAAAGAGCTGGAAGCAAGATGCTGTGGGGCCCAACTCGCCCTTTGGAAAGAAGCCTGCACGTTGTGCCTTTCAGCTCTAGGGCAATGTAGCACACCCAGAGCAGAAGTCCTACTTCAGCCAGATCAGGCCTGCAAAGAAACTGCGTTTCACAGGCCTTTGGAAGAGATGTTCCCGGTAGGCTGCAAGAGCACTGTGCAGAGCGAGTTGTTTCTTACCTTCCCAAAGAGCTGGAAGCAAGATTCTGTGGGGCCCAACTCGCCCTTTGGAAAGAAGCCTGCACTTTGTGCCTTTCAGCTCTAGGGCAATGTAGCACACCCAGAGCAGTAGTCCTACTTCAGCCAGATCTGGCCTGCAAAGAAACTGCGTTTCACAGGCCTTTGGAAGAGATGTTCCTGGTAGGCTGTAAGAACACTGTGAAGAGCGAGTTGTTTCTAAGCTTCCCAAAGAGCTGGAAGCAAGATGGTGTGGGGCACAACTCGCCCTTTGGAAAGAAGCCTGCACGTTGTGCCTTTCAGCTCTAGGGCAATGTAACACACCCAGAGCAGAAGTCCTACTTCTGCCAGATCCGGCCTGCAAAGAAACTGCGTTTCACAGGCCTTTGGAAGAGATGTTCCCGGTAGGTTGTAAGAGCACTGTGCAGAGCGAGTTGTTTCTTAGCTTCCCAAAGAGCTGGAAGCAAGATGCAGTGGGGCCCAACTCGCCCTTTGGAAAGAAGCCTGCACGTTGTGCCTTTCAGCTCTAGGGCAATGTAGCACACCCAGAGCAGAAGTCCTACTTCAGCCAGATCAGGCCTGCAAAGAAACTGCGTTTCACAGGCCTTTGGAAGAGATGTTCCCAGTAGGCTGTAAGAGCACTGTGCAGAGCGAGTTGTTTCTTAGCTTCTCAAAGAGCTGGAAGCAAGATGCTGTGGGGCCCAACTCGCCCTTTGGAAAGAAGCCTGCACGTTGTGCCTTTCAGCTCTAGGGCAATGTAGCACACCCAGAGCAGAAGTCCTACCACAGCCAGATCAGGCCTGCAAAGAAACTGCGTTTCACAGGCCTTTGAAAGAGATGTTCCCGGTAGGCTGTAAGAGCACTGTGCAGAGCGAGTTGTTTCTTAGCTTCCCAAAGAGCTGGAAGCAAGATGCTGTGGGGCCCAACTCGCCCTTTGGAAAGAAGCCTGCACGTTGTGCCTTTCGGCTCTAGGGCAAAGTAGCACACTGAGAGCAGAAGTCCTACTTCAGCCAGATCAGGCCTGCAAAGAAACTGCGTTTCACAGGCCTTTGGAAGAGATGTTCCCGGTAGGCTGTAAGAGCACTGTGCAGAGCGACTTGTTTCTTAGCTTCCCAAAGAGCTGGAAGCAAGATGCTGTGGGGCACAACTCGCCCTTTGGAAAGAAGCCTGCACGATGTGCCTTTCAGCTCTAGGGCAAAGTAGCACACCCAGAGCAGAAGTCCTACTTCACCCAGATCTGGCCTGCAAAGAAACTGCGTTTCACAGGCCTTTGGAAGAGATGTTCCTGGTAGGCTGTAAGAACACTGTGAAGAGGGAGTTGTTTCTTAGCTTCCCAAAGAGCTGGAAGCAAGATGGTGTGGGGCACAACTCGCCCTTTGGAAAGAAGCCTGCACGTTGTGCCTTTCAGCTCTAGGGCAATGTGACACACCCAGAGCAGAAGTCCTACTTCTGCCAGATCAGGCCTGCAAAGAAACTGCGTTTCACAGGCCGTTGGAAGAGATGTTCCCGGTAGGCTGTAAGAGCACTGTGCAGAGCGAGTTGTTTCTAAGCTTCCCAAAGAGCTGGAAGCAAGATGCTTTGGGGCCAAACTCGCCCTTTCGAAAGACGACTGCACGTTGTGCCTTTCAGCTCTCGGGCAATGTAGCACACGCAGAGCAGAAGTTCTACTTCAGCCAGATCAGGCCTGCAAAGAAAGTGCATGTCACAGGCCTTTGTAAGAGATGTTCCAGGTAGGCTGTAAGAGCACTATGCAGAGCGAGTTGTTTCTTATCTTCCCAAAGAGCTGGAAGCAAGATGCTTTGGGGCCCTACTCGCCCTTTGGAAAGAAGACTGAACGTTGTGCCTTTCAGCTCTAGGGCAATGTAGCACACCCAGAGCAGAAGTTCTACTTCAGCCAGATCAGGCCTGCAAAGAAACTGCGTTTCACATGCCTTTGTAAGAGATGATAGCGGTAGGCTGTAAGAGCACTGTGCAGAGCGAGTTCTTTCTTAGCTTCCCAAAGAGCTGGAAGCAGGATGCTTTGGGGCCCAACTCGCCCTTTGGAAAGAAGCCTGCACGTTGTGCCTTTCAGGTCTCGGGCAATGTAGCACACGCAGAGCAGAAGTTCTACTTCAGGCAGATCAGGCCTGCAAAGAAACTGCGTTTCACAGGCCTTTGTAAGAGATGTTCCCGGTAGGCTGTAAGAGCACTGTGCAGAGCGAGTTGTTTCTTAGCTTCCCAAAGAGGTGGAAGCAAGATGCTTTGGGGCCCAACTCGCCCTTTGGAAAGAAGACTGCACGTTGTGCCTTTCAGCTCTCGGGCAATGTAGCACACCCAGAGCAGAATTTCTACTTCTGCCAGATCAGGTCTGCAAAGAAACTGCGTTCCAAAGGCATTTGCAGGAGATGTTGCCGGATGGCTGTAAGAGAGGAGTGCAGAGCGAGTTGTTTCTTAGCTTCCAAAGGAGCTGGAAGCAAGATGCTTTGGGGCCCAAATCACCCTTTGGAAAGAAGCCTGCACGTTGTGCCTTTCAGCTCTAGGGCAATGTAGCACACCCAGAGCAGAAGTCCTACTTCAGCCAGATCAGGCCTGCATAGAAACTGCGTTTCACAGGCCTTTGGAAGAGATGTTCCCGGTAGGCTGTAAGAGCACTGTGCAGAGCGAGTTGTTTCTTAGCTTCCCAAAGAGCGGGAAGCAAGATGCTGTGGGGCCCAACTCGCCCTTTGGAAAGAAGCCTGCACGTTGTGCCTTTCAGCTCTAGGGCAAAGTAGCACACCCAGAGCAGAAGTCCTACTTCAGCCAGATCAGGCCTGCAAAGAAACTGCGTTTCACAGGACTTTGGAAGAGATGTTCCCGGTAGGCTGTAAAAGCACTGTGCAGAGCGAGTTGTTTCTTAGCTTCCCAAAGAGCTGGAAGCAAGATGCTGTGGGGCCCAACTCGCCCTTTGGAAAGAAGCCTGCACGTTGTGCCTTTCAGCTCTAGGGCAATGTAGCACACCCAGAGCAGAAGTTCTACTTCAGCCAGATCAGGCCTGCAAAGAAACTGCGTTTCACAGGCCTTTGGAAGAGATGTTCCCGGTAGGCTGTAAGAGCACTGTGCAGAGCGAGTTGTTTCTTAGCTTCCCAAAGAGCTGGAAGCAAGATGCTGTGGGGCCCAACTCGCACTTTGGAAAGAAGCCTGCACGTTGTGCCTTTCAGCTCTAGGGCAATGTAGCACACCCAGAGCAGAAGTCCTACTTCAGCCAGATCAGGCCTGCAAAGAAACTGCGTTTCACAGGCCTTTGGAAGAGATGTTCCCGGTAGGCTGTAAGAGCACTGTGCAGAGCGAGTTGTTTCTTAGCTTCCCAAAGAGCTGGAAGCAAGATGCTGTGGGGCCCAACTCGCACTTTGGAAAGAAGCCTGCACGTTGTGCCTTTCAGCTCTAGGGCAATGTAGCACACCCAGAGCAGAAGTCCTACTTCAGCCAGATCAGGCCTGCAAAGAAACTGCGTTTCACAGGCCTTTGGAAGAGATGTTCCCGGTAGGCTGTAAGAGCACTGTGCAGAGCGAGTTGTTTCTTAGCTTCCCAAAGAGCTGGAAGCAAGATGCTGTGGGGCCCAACTCGCCCTTTGGAAAGAAGCCTGCACGTTGTGCCTTTCAGCTCTAGGGCAATGTAGCACACCCAGAGCAGAAGTCCTACTTCAGCCAGATCAGGCCTGCAAAGAAACTGCATTTCAAAGGCCTTTGGAAGAGATGTTCCCACTGGGGTGTAAGAGCACTGAGCAGAGCAAGTTGTTTCTTAGCTTCCCAAAGAGCTGGAAGCAAGATGCTGTGGGTCCCAACTCGCCCTTTGGAAAGCAGCCTGCACGTTGTGACTTTCAGCTCTAGGGCAATGTAGCACACCCAGAGCAGAAGTCCTACTTCTGCCAGATCAGGCCTGCAAAGAAACTGCGTTTCACAGGCCTTTGGAAGAGATGTTCCCGGTAGGCTGTAAGAGCACTGTGCAGAGCGAGTTGTTTCTTAGCTTCCCAAAGAGCTGGAAGCAAGATGCTGTGGGGCCCAACTCGCCCTTTGGAAAGAAGCCTGCACGTTGTGCCTTTCAGCTCTAGGGCAATGTAGCACACCCAGAGCAGAAGTCCTACTTCAGCCAGATCAGGCCTGCAAAGAAACTGCGTTTCACAGGCCTTTGGAAGAGATGTTCCCGGTAGGCTGTAAGAGCACTGTGCAGAGCGAGTTGTTTCTTAGCTTCCCAAAGAGCTGGAAGCAAGATGCTGTGGGGCCCAACTCGCCCTTTGGAAAGAAGCCTGCAGGTTGTGCCTTTCAGCTCTAGGGCAATGTAGCACACCCAGAGCAGAAGTCCTACTTCAGCCAGATCAGGCCTGCAAAGAAACTGCGTTTCACAGGCCTTTGGAAGAGATGTTCCCGGTAGGCTGTAAGAGCACTGTGCAGAGCGAGTTGTTTCTTAGCTTCCCAAAGAGCTGGAAGCAAGATGCTGTATGGCCCAACTCGCCCTTTGGAAAGAAGCCTGCACGTTGTGCCTTTCAGCTCTAGGGCAATGTAGCACACCCAGAGCAGAAGTCCTACTTCAGCCAGATCAGGCCTGCAAAGAAACTGCGTTTCACAGGCCTTTGGAAGAGATGTTCCCGGTAGGCTGTAAGAGCACTGTGCAGAGCGAGTTGTTTCTTAGCTTCCCAAAGAGCTGGAAGCAAGATGCTGTGGGGCCCAACTCACCCTTTGGAAAGAAGCCTGCACGTTGTGCCTTTCAGCTCTAGGGCAATGTAGCACACGCAGAGCAGAAGTCCTACTTCAGCCAGATCAGGCCTGCAAAGAAACTGCGTTTCACAGGCCTTTGGAAGAGATGTTCCCGGTAGGCTGTAAGAGCACTGTGCAGAGCGAGTTGTTTCTTAGCTTCCCAAAGAGCTGGAAGCAAGATGCTGTGGGGCCCAACTCGCCCTTTGGAAAGAAGCCTGCACGTTGTGCCTTTCAGCTCTAGGGCAATGTAGCACACCCAGAGCAGAAGTCCTACTTCAGCCAGATCAGGCCTGCAAAGACACTGCGTTTCACAGGCCTTTGGAAGAGATGTTCCCGGTAGCCTGTAAGAGCACTGTGCAGAGCGAGTTGTTTCTTAGCTTCCCAAAGAGCTGGAAGCAAGATGCTGTGGGGCCCAACTCGCCCTTTGGAAAGAAGCCTGCAGGTTGTGCCTTTCAGCTCTAGGGCAATGTAGCACACCCAGAGCAGAAGTCCTACTTCAGCCAGATCAGGCCTGCAAAGAAACTGAGTTTCACAGGCCTTTGGAAGAGATGTTCCCGGTAGGCTGTAAGAGCACTGTGCAGAGCGAGTTGTTTCTTAGCTTCCCAAAGAGCTGGAAGCAAGATGCTGTTGGGCCCAACTCGCCCTTTGGAAAGAAGCCTGCAGGTTGTGCCTTTCAGCTCTAGGGCAAAGTAGCACACCCAGAGCAGAAGTCCTACTTCAGCCAGATCAGGCCTCTAAAGAAACTGCTTTTCAAAGGCCTTTGGATCAGATGTTCCCGGTAGGCTCTAAGAGCACTGTGAAGAGCGAGTTGTTTCTCAGCTTCCCAAAGAGCAGGAAGCAAGATGCTGTGGGGCCCAACTCGCCCTTTGGAAAGAAGCCTGCACGCTGGGCCTTTCAGCTCTAGGGCAATGTAGCACACCCAGAGCAGAAGTCCTACTTCAGCCAGATCAGGCCTGCAAAGAAACTGCATTCCACAGGCCTTTGGAAGAGATGTTCCCACTAGGGATGTAAGAGCACTGAGCAGAGCGAGTTGTTTCTTAGCTTCCCAAAGTGCTGGAAGCAAGATGCTGTGGGGCCCAACTCGCCCTTTGGAAAGAAGCCTGCACGTTGTGCCTTTCAGCTCTAGGGCAATGTAGCACACCCAGAGCAGAAGTCCTACTTCAGCCAGATCAGGCCTGCAAAGAAACTGCGTTTCACAGGCCTTTGGAAGAGATGTTCCCACTACGGTGTAAGAGCACTGAGCAGAGCGAGTTGTTTCTAAGCTTCCCAAAGTGCTGGAAGCAAGATGCTGTAGGGCCCAACTCGCCCTTTGGAAAGAAGCCTGCACGTTGTGCCTTTCAGCTCTAGGGCAATGTAGCACACCCAGAGCAGAAGTCCTACTTCAGCCAGATCAGGCCTGCATAGAAACTGCGCTTCACAGGCCTTTGGAAGAGATGTTCCCGGTAGGCTGTAAGAGCACTGTGCAGAGCTAGTTGTTTCTTACCTTCCCAAAGAGCTGGAAGCAAGATGCTGTGGGTCCCAGCTCGCCCTTTGGAAAGAAGCCTGCACGTTGTGCCTTTCAGCTCTAGGGCAATGTAGCACACCCAGAGCAGAAGTCCTACTTCAGCCAGATCAGGCCTGCAAAGAAACTGCGTTTCACAGGCCTTTGGAAGAGATGTTCCCGGTAGGCTGTAAGAGCACTGTGCAGAGCGAGTTGTTTCTTAGCTTCCCAAAGAGCTGGAAGCAAGATGCTGTGGGGCCCAACTCGCCCTTTGGAAAGAAGCCTGCACGTTGTGCCTTTCAGCTCTAGGGCAATGTAGCACACCCAGAGCAGAAGTCCTACTTCAGCCAGATCAGGCCTGCAAAGAAACTGCATTCCACAGGCCTTTGGAAGAGATGTTCCCACTAGGGATGTAAGAGCACTGAGCAGAGCGAGTTGTTTCTTATCTTCCCAAAGAGCTGGAAGCAAGATGCTGAGGGGCCCAACTCGCCCTTTGGAAAGAAGCCTGCACGTTGTGCCTTTCATCTCTAGGGCAATGTAGCACACCCAGAGCAGAAGTTCTACTTCAGCCAGATCAGGCCTGCAAAGAAACTGCGTTTCACAGGCCTTTGGAAGAGATGTTCCCACTACGGTGTAAGAGCACGGAGCAGAGCGAGTTGATTCTAAGCTTCCCAAAGAGCTGGAAGCAAGATGCTTTGGGGCCCAACTCGCCCTTTGGAAAGAAGCCTGCACGTTGTGCCTTTCAGCTCTAGGGCAATGTAGCACACCCAGAGCAGAAGTCCTACTTCAACCAGATCAGGCCTGCATAGAAACTGCGTTTCACAGGCCTTTGGAAGAGATGTTCCCGGTAGGCTGTAAGAGCACTGTGCAGAGCGAGTTGTTTCTTAGCTTCCCAAAGAGCTGGAAGCAAGATGCTTTGGGGCCCAACTCGCCCTTTGGAAAGAAGCCTGCACGTTGTGCCTTTCAGCTCTAGGGCAATGTAGCACACCCAGAGCAGAAGTCCTACTTCTGCCAGATAAGGCCTGCAAAGAAACTGCGTTTCACAGGCCTTTGGAAGGGATGTTCCCGGTAGGCTGTAAGAGCACTGTGCAGAGCGAGTTGTTTCTTAGCTTCCCAAAGAGCTGGAAGCAAGATGCTGTGGGGCCCAACTCGCCCTTTGGAAAGAAGCCTGCACGTTGTGCCTTTCAGCTCTAGGGCAATGTAGCACACCCAGAGCAGAAGTCCTACTTCAGCCAGATCAGGCCTGCAAAGAAACTGCGTTTCACAGGCCTTTGGAAGAGATGTTCCCGGTAGGCTGCAAGAGCACTGTGCAGAGCGAGTTGTTTCTTAGCTTCCCAAAGAGCTGGAAGCAAGATCCTGTAGGGCCCAACTCGCCCTTTGGAAAGAAGCCTGCACGTTCTGCCTTTCAGCTCTAGGGCAATGTAGCACACCCAGAGCAGAAGTCCTACTTCAGCCAGATCTGGCCTGCAAAGAAACTGCGTTTCGCAGGCCTTTGGAAGAGATGTTCCCGTTAGGCTGTAAGAGCACTGTGCAGAGCGAGTTGTTTCTTAGCTTCCCAAAGAGCTGCAAGCAAGATGCTGTGGGGCCCAACTCGCCCTTTGGAAAGAAGCCTGCACGTTGTGCCTTTCAGCTCTAGGGCAATGTAGCACACCCAGATCAGAAGTCCTACTTCAGCCAGATCAGGCCTGCAAAGAAACTGCGTTTTACAGGCCTTTGGAAGAGATGTTCCCACTGGGGTGTAAGAGCACTGAGCAGAGCAAGTTGTTTCTTAGCTTCCCAAAGAGCTGGAAGCAAGATGCTGTGGGGCCCAACTCGCCCTTTGGAAAGAAGCCTGCACGTTGTGCCTTTCAGCTCTAGGGCAATGTAGCACACCCAGAGCAGAAGTCCTACTTCAGCCAGATCAGGCCTGCAAAGAAACTGCATTCCACAGGCCTTTGGAAGAGATGTTCCCACTAGGGATGTAAGAGCACTGAGCAGAGCGAGTTGTTTCTTATCTTCCCAAAGAGCCGGAAGCAAGATGCTGAGGGGCCCAACTCGCCCTTTGGAAAGAAGCCTGCACGTTGTGCCTTTCATCTCTAGGGCAATGTAGCACACCCAGAGCAGAAGTTCTACTTCAGCCAGATCAGGCCTGCAAAGAAACTGCGTTTCACAGGCCTTTGGAAGAGATGTTCCCATTACGGAGTAAGAGCACGGAGCAGAGCGAGTTGTTTCTAAGCTTCCCAAAGAGCTGGAAGCAAGATGCTGTAGGGCCCAACTCGCCCTTTGGAAAGAAGCCTGCACGTTGTGCCTTTCAGCTCTAGGGCAATGTAGCACACCCAGAGCAGAAGTCCTACTTCAGCCAGATCAGGCCTGCATAGAAACTGCGTTTCACAGGCCTTTGGAAGAGATGTTCCCGGTAGGCTGTAAGAGCACTGTGCAGAGCGAGTTGTTTCTTAGCTTCCCAAAGAGCTGGAAGCAAGATGCTTTGGGGCCCAACTCGCCCTTTGGAAAGAAGCCTGCACGTTGTGCCTTTCAGCTCTAGGGCAATGTAGCACACCCAGAGCAGAAGTCCTACTTCTGCCAGATAAGGCCTGCAAAGAAACTGCGTTTCACAGGCCTTTGGAAGGGATGTTCCCGGTAGGCTGTAAGAGCACTGTGCAGAGCGAGTTGTTTCTTAGCTTCCCAAAGAGCTGGAAGCAAGATGCTGTGGGGCCCAACTCGCCCTTTGGAAAGAAGCCTGCACGTTGTGCCTTTCAGCTCTAGGGCAATGTAGCACACCCAGAGCAGAAGTCCTACTTCAGCCAGATCAGGCCTGCAAAGAAACTGCGTTTCACAGGCCTTTGGAAGAGATGTTCCCGGTAGGCTGCAAGAGCTCTGTGCAGAGCGAGTTGTTTCTTAGCTTCCCAAAGAGCTGGAAGCAAGATGCTGTGGGGCCCAACTCGCCCTTTGGAAAGAAGCCTGCACGTTCTGCCTTTCAGCTCTAGGGCAATTTAGCACACCCAGAGCAGAAGTCCTACTTCAGCCAGATCTGGCCTGCAAAGAAACTGCGTTTCGCAGGCCTTTGGAAGAGATGTTCCCGTTAGGCTGTAAGAGCACAGTGCAGAGCGAGTTGTTTCTTAGCTTCCCAAAGAGCTGGAAGCAAGATGCTGTGGGGCCCAACTCGCCCTTTGGAAAGAAGCCTGCACGTTGTGCCTTTCAGCTCTAGGGCAATGTAGCACACCCAGATCAGAAGTCCTACTTCAGCCAGATCAGGCCTGCAAAGAAACTGCGTTTTACAGGCCTTTGGAAGAGATGCTCCCACTGGGGTGTAAGAGCACTGAGCAGAGCAAGTTGTTTCTTAGCTTCCCAAAGAGCTGGAAGCAAGATGCTGTGGGGCCCAACTCGCCCTTTGGAAAGTAGCCTGCACGTTGTGCCTTTCAGCTCTAGGGCAATGTAGCACACCCAGAGCAGAAGTCCTACTTCAGCCAGATCAGGCCTGCAAAGAAACTGCGTTTCACAGGCCTTTGGAAGAGATGTTCCCGGTAGGCTGTAAGAGCACTGTGCAGAGCGAGTTGTTTCTTAGCTTCCCAAAGAGCTGGAAGCAAGATGCTGTGGGGCCCAACTCGCCCTTTGGAAAGAAGCCTGCACGTTGTGCCTTTCAGCTCTAGGGCAATGTAGCACACCCAGAGCAGAAGTCCTACTTCAGCCAGATCAGGCCTGCAAAGAAGCTGCATTCCACAGGCCTTTGCAAGCGATGTTCCCACTAGGGATGTAAGAGCACTGAGCAGAGCGAGTTGTTTCTTAGCTTCCCAAAGAGCTGGAAGCAAGATGCTGTGGGGCCCAACTCGCCCTTTGGAAAGAAGCCTGCACGTTGTGCCTTTCATCTCTAGGGCAATGTAGCACACCCAGAGCAGAAGTTCTACTTCAGCCAGATCAGGCCTGCAAAGAAACTGCGTTTCACAGGCCTTTGGAAGAGATGTTCCCACTACGGTGTAAGAGCACTGAGCAGAGCGAGTTGTTTCTAAGCTTCCCAAAGAGCTGGAAGCAAGATGCTTTGGGGCCCAACTCGCCCTTTGGAAAGAAGCCTGCACGTTGTGCCTTTCAGCTCTAGGGCAATGTAGCACACCCAGAGCAGAAGTCCTACTTCTGCCAGATCTGGCCTGCAAAGAAACTGCGTTTCGCAGGCCTTTGGAGGAGATGTTCCCGTTAGGCTGTAAGAGCACTGTGCAGAGCGAGTTGTTTCTTAGCTTCCCAAAGAGCTGGAAGCAAGATGCTGTGGGGCCCAACTCGCCCTTTGGAAAGAAGCCTGCACGTTGTGCCTTTCAGCTCTAGGGCAATGTAGCACACCCAGATCAGAAGTCCTACTTCAGCCAGATCAGGCCTGCAAAGAAACTGCGTTTCACAGGCCTTTGGAAGAGATGTTCCCACTGGGGTGTAAGAGCACTGAGCAGAGCAAGTAGTTTCTTAGCTTCCCAAAGAGCTGGAAGCAAGATGCTGTGGGGCCCAACTCGCCCTTTGGAAAGAAGCCTGCACGTTGTGCCTTTCAGCTCTAGGGCAATGTAGCACACCCAGAGCAGAAGTCCTACTTCAGCCAGATCAGGCCTGCAAAGAAACTGCGTTTCACAGGCCTTTGGAAGAGATGTTCCCGGCAGGCTGTAAGAGCACTGTGCAGAGCGAGTTGTTTCTTAGCTTCCCAAAGAGCTGGAAGCAAGATGCTGTGGGGCCCAACTCGCCCTTTGGAAAGAAGCCTGCGCGTTGTGCCTTTCAGCTCTAGGGCAATGTAGCACACCCAGAGCAGAAGTCCTACTTCAGCCAGATCAGGCCTGCAAAGAAACTGCGTTTCACAGTCCTTTGGAAGAGATGTTCCCACTACGGTGTAAGAGCACTGAGCAGAGCGAGTTGTTTCTAAGCTTCCCAAAGAGCTGGAAGCAAGATGCTGTAGGGCCCAACTCGCCCTTTGGAAAGAAGCCTGCACGTTGTGCCTTTCAGCTCTAGGTCAATGTAGCACACCCAGAGCAGAAGTCCTACTTCAGCCAGATCAGGCCTGCATAGAAACTGCGTTTAACAGGCCTTTGGAAGAGATGTTCCCGGTAGGCTGTAAGAGCACTGTGCAGAGCGAGTTGTTTCTTAGCTTCCCAAAGAGCTGGAAGCAAGATGCTCTGGGGCCCAACTCGCCCTTTGGAAAGAAGCCTGCACGTTGTGCCTTTCAGCTCTAGGGCAATGTAGCACACCCAGAGCAGAAGTCCTACTTCAGCCAGATCAGGCCTGCAAAGAAACTGCGTTTCACAGGCCTTTGGAAGGGATGTTTCCGGTAGGCTGTAAGAGCACTGTGCAGAGCGAGTTGTTTCTTAGCTTCCCAAAGAGCTGGAAGCAAGATGCTGTGGGTCCCAACTCGCCCTTTGGAAAGAAGCTTGCACGTTGTGCCTTTCAGCTCTAGGGCAATGTAGCACACCCAGAGCAGAAGTCCTACTTCAGCCAGATCAGGCCTGCAAAGAAACTGCGTTTCACAGGCCTTTGGAAGAGATGTTCCCGGTAGGCTGCAAGAGCTCTGTGCAGAGCGAGTTGTTTCTTAGCTTCCCAAAGAGCTGGAAGCAAGATCCTGTAGGGCCCAACTCGCCCTTTGGAAAGAAGCCTGCACGTTCTGCCTTTCAGCTCTAGGGCAATGTAGCACACCCAGAGCAGAAGTCCTACTTCAGCCAGATCTGGCCTGCAAAGAAACTGCGTTTCGCAGGCCTTTGGAGGAGATGTTCCCATTAGGCTGTAAGAGCACTGTGCAGAGCGAGTTGTTTCTTAGCTTCCCAAAGAGCTGGAAGCAAGATGCTGTGGGGCCCAACTCGCCCTTTGGAAAGAAGCCTGCACGTTGTGCCTTTCAGCTCTAGGGCAATGTAGCACACCCAGAGCAGAAGTCCTACTTCAGCCAGATCAGGCCTGCAAAGAAACTGCGTTTCACAGGCCTTTGGAAGAGATGTTCCCGGTAGGCTGTAAGAGCACTGTGCAGAGCGAGTTGTTTCTTAGCTTCCCAAAGAGCTGGAAGCAAGATGCTGTGGGGCCCAACTCGCCCTTTGGAAAGAAGCCTGCACGTTGTGCCTTTCAGCTCTAGGGCAATGTAGCACACCCAGAGCAGAAGTCCTACTTCAGCCAGATCAGGCCTGCATAGAAACTGCGTTTAACAGGCCTTTGGAAGAGATGTTCCCGGTAGGCTGTAAGAGCACTGTGCAGAGCGAGTTGTTTCTTAGCTTCCCAAAGAGCTGGAAGCAAGATGCTCTGGGGCCCAACTCGCCCTTTGGAAAGAAGCCTGCACGTTGTGCCTTTCAGCTCTAGGGCAATGTAGCACACCCAGAGCAGAAGTCCTACTTCAGCCAGATCAGGCCTGCAAAGAAACTGCGTTTCACAGGCCTTTGGAAGGGATGTTTCGGGTAGGCTCTAAGAGCACTGTGCAGAGCGAGTTGTTTCTTAGCTTCCCAAAGAGCTGGAAGCAAGATGCTGTGGGGCCCAACTCGCCCTTTGGAAAGAAGCCTGCACGTTGTGCCTTTCAGCTCTAGGGCAATGTAGCACACCCAGAGCAGAAGTCCTACTTCAGCCAGATCAGGCCTGCAAAGAAACTGCGTTTCACAGGCCTTTGGAAGAGATGTTCCCGGTAGGCTGCAAGAGCTCTGTGCAGAGCGAGTTGTTTCTTAGCTTCCCAAAGAGCTGGAAGCAAGATCCTGTAGGGCCCAACTCGCCCTTTGGAAAGAAGCCTGCACGTTCTGCCTTTCAGCTCTAGGGCAATGTAGCACACCCAGAGCAGAAGTCCTACTTCAGCCAGATCTGGCCTGCAAAGAAACTGCGTTTCGCAGGCCTTTGGAGGAGATGTTCCCGTTAGGCTGTAAGAGCACTGTGCAGAGCGAGTTGTTTCTTAGCTTCCCAAAGAGCTGGAAGCAAGATGCTGTGGGGCCCAACTCGCCCTTTGGAAAGAAGCCTGCACGTTGTGCCTTTCAGCTCTAGGGCAATGTAGCACACCCAGATCAGAAGTCCTACTTCAGCCAGATCAGGCCTGCAAAGAAACTGCGTTTCACAGGCCTTTGGAAGAGATGTTCCCACTGGGGTGTAAGAGCACTGAGCAGAGCAAGTTGTTTCTTAGCTTCCCAAAGAGCTGGAAGCAAGATGCTGTGGGGCCCAACTCGCCCTTTGGAAAGAAGCCTGCACGTTGTGCCTTTCAGCTCTAGGGCAATGTAGCACACCCAGAGCAGAAGTCCTACTTCAGCCAGATCAGGCCTGCAAAGAAACTGCGTTTCACAGGCCTTTGGAAGAGATGTTCCCGGTAGGCTGTAAGAGCACTGTGCAGAGCGAGTTGTTTCTTAGCTTCCCAAAGAGCTGGAAGCAAGATGCTGTGGGGCCCAACTCGCCCTTTGGAAAGAAGCCTGCACGTTGTGCCTTTCAGCTCTAGGGCAATGTAGCACACCCAGAGCAGAAGTCCTACTTCAGCCAGATCAGGCCTGCAAAGAAACTGCATTCCACAGGCCTTTGCAAGAGATGTTCCCACTAGGGATGTAAGAGCACTGAGCAGAGCGAGTTGTGTCTTAGCTTCCCAAAGAGCTGGAAGCAAGATGCTGTGGGGCCCAACTCGCCCTTTGGAAAGAAGCCTGCACGTTGTGCCTTTCATCTCTAGGGCAATGTAGCACACCCAGAGCAGAAGTTCTACTTCAGCCAGATCAGGCCTGCAAAGAAACTGCGTTTCACAGGCCTTTGGAAGAGATGTTCCCACTACGGTGTAAGAGCACTGAGCAGAGCGAGTTGTTTCTAAGCTTCCCAAAGAGCTGGAAGCAAGATGCTGTAGGGCCCAACTCGCCCTTTGGAAAGAAGCCTGCACGTTGTGCCTTTCAGCTCTAGGGCAATGTAGCACACCCAGAGCAGAAGTCCTACTTCAGCCAGATCAGGCCTGCATAGAAACTGCGTTTCACAGGCCTTTGGAAGAGATGTTCCCGGTAGGCTGTAAGAGCTCTGTGCAGAGCGACTTGTTTCTTAGCTTCCCAAAGAGCTGGAAGCAAGATCCTGTAGGGCCCAACTCGCCCTTTGGAAAGAAGCCTGCACGTTCCGCCTTTCAGCTCTAGGGCAATGTAGCACACCCAGAGCAGAAGTCCTACTTCAGCCAGAACAGGCCTGCAAAGAAACTGCGTTTCACAGGCCTTTGGACGAGATGTTCCCGGTAGGCTGCAAGAGCACTGTGCAGAGCGAGTTGTTTCTTAGCTTCCCAAAGAGCTGGAAGCAAGATGCTGTGGGGCCCAACTCGCCCTTTGGAAAGAAGCCTGCACGTTGTGCCTTTCAGCTCTAGGGCAAAGTAGCACACCGAGAGCAGAAGTCCTACTTCAGCCAGATCAGGCCTGCAAAGAAACTGCGTTTCACAGGCCTTTGGAAGAGATGTTCCCGGTAGGCTGTAAGAGCACTGTGCAGAGCGAGTTGTTTCTTAGCTTCCCAAAGAGCTGGAAGCAAGATGCTCTGGGGCCCAACTCGCCCTTTCGAAAGAAGCCTGCACGTTGTGCCTTTCAGCTCTAGGGCAATGTAGCACACCCAGAGCAGAAGTCCTACTTCTGCCAGATCAGGCCTGCAAAGAAACTGCGTTTCACAGGCCTTTGGATGAGATGTTCCCAGTAGGCTGTAAGAGCACTGTGCAGAGCGAGTTGTTTCTTAGCTTCCCAAAGAGCTGGAAGCAAGATCCTGTAGGGCCCAACTCGCCCTTTGGAAAGAAGCCTGCACGTTGTGCCTTTCAGCTCTAGGGCAATGTAGCACACCCAGAGCAGAAGTCCTACTTCAGCCAGATCAGGCCTGCAAAGAAACTGCGTAACAGGCCTTTGGAAGAGATGTTCCCGGTTGTCTGTAAGAGCACTGTGCAGAGCGAGTTGTTTCTTAGCTTCCCAAAGAGCTGGAAGCAAGATGCTTTGGGGCCCAACTCGCACTTTGGAAAGAAG
>NW_027227138.1:0-16018 GCF_037783145.1 Equus przewalskii
TGGCGCGTCTGAGAGGTGGTTCCAGCATGCCCGGCAGGTCATCCCGGAGAGTCCTCCAAGTGGTTGTGGAGTAGCCCGCAGGTGATTTTGGCGTGTCCGGCAGGTGGTTCCGTCGTGCTCGGCAGGTGGTTCAGGCGTGGCCGGCAGGTGGTTCCAGTCTGTCCAGTACGTGTTTCCAGCTTGTCCGGCACGTGGTTCTGGTACGTCTGAGAGGTGGTTCCGCCATGGCTGGCAGGTGATTCCGGACTGTCCCCCAGGTGGTTCTCGCACAGCCAGCTGTTGATTTTGGCCTGTCTGGCAGGTGGTTCCGGCAAGGGGAGCAGGTGGCTCTGGCGTGCTCGGCAGGTGGTTCCGGCATGTCAGGCAGGTGGTTCCGGTCTGTCCTGTAGGTCGTTCCGGCATGTCCGGCATGTGCTTCTGGCACGTCTGAGAGGTGGTTCTGGCA
The DNA here is from genome assembly GCF_037783145.1 of Equus przewalskii. Classification (NCBI taxonomy): domain Eukaryota; kingdom Metazoa; phylum Chordata; class Mammalia; order Perissodactyla; family Equidae; genus Equus; species Equus przewalskii. The sequence continues at coordinate 446 of NW_027227138.1, forward strand.
TGCCAGGCAGGTGATTCTCGAGTGTCGGTTAAGTGGTTCTGGTGTAGCCGGCAGTTCCTTTTGGCGTGTCCGGCACGATTGTCCTGCCAGTCGAGCAGGTGGTTCCGGAGAGCTCGGCAGATGGTTCCAGTCTGTCCAGGATGTGGTTCCAGCGTGTCCGGAACGTGGTTCTGTTACGTCTGAGAGGTGGTTCCTGCATGCCAGGCAGGTGATTTTGGACTGTCCATCATGTGGTTCTAGCATAGCCAGCTGTTGATTTTGGCCTGTCTGGCAGGTGGTTCCGGCCTATCAAGCAGGCGGCTCCGGCGTGATCGTCAGGTGGTTCCGGGATGTCTGGCAGGTGGTTCCGGTCTGTCCGGTAGGTGTTTCCGGCGTGTCCGACACGTCCTTCTGGCATGTCTAAGAGGTGGTTCCGGCATGCCCGGCAGGTTATTCCGGAGTGTCTGCCGAGTGGTTCTGGCGTAGCCAGCAGGTGACTTTGGCGTGTAAAGCAGGTGGTCCTCGGGAGTGGATCAGGTGGTTCCGGCATACTCGGCAGGTGGTACCGGCGTGTCCGGAACATGGTTCTGGCAAGTCTGAGAGGTGGTTCCGGCATGCCCGACCTGTGATTCCGGAGTGTCCGCCAAGTGGTTCTGGCGTACTCGGCAGGTGATTTTGGCGTGTGCGGCAGGTGTTTCTTGCGAGTCGAGCAGGTGGCTCAGGCATGCTCAGCAGGTGCTTCTGGCGTCTCCGGCAGGTTGTTCTGGTGTGTCTGAGAGCTGCTTGTGGCATGTCTGGCAGATGATTCCGGAGTGACCACCAAGTGGTTCTGGCATACCCGGCCGGTGGTTTTTGCGTGTCAGGTAGGTGGTTCCGGCGAGTCGAGCAGGTGGTTCCAGTGTGCTCGGCAGGTGGTTCAGGCGGCTCTGGCAGGTGGTTTCAGTCTGTTCGGGGTGTGGTTCCGGCATCTCGGGCACATGGTTCTGGCACGTCTGAGATGTGGTTCTGGCAGGCCCGACAGGTGTTTCCGGAGTGTCCGCCAAGCGGTTCTGGCGTAGCTGGCAGGTGATATTGGCGTGACCGGCAGGTGCTTCCAGCAAGCCCGGCAGTTGATTCCGAAGTGTTCACCAACTGGTTGTGGCGTAGCCGGCAGGTGATTTTGGCGTGTCCAGCAGGTGGTTCTGTGGAGTGGATCAGGAACTTCCGGCCTTCTCAGCAGGTGCTTCCGCAGTCTCCAGCATGTTGTTGTGTCACCTCTGAGAGGTGGTTCCAACATGCCCGGCAGGTGATTCAGGAGTGTCCGACAAGTGGTTTTGGAGTAGCCGGCTGGTGATTTTGGCGTGTGCGGCAGGTGGTTCTGGCGAGTCAAGCAGGTGGTCCCGGCGTGTCCGGCAGGTGATTCCGGTCTGTCCTGGAGGTAGTTCCGGAGTCTCTGCCGAGTGGTTCTGGCGTAGCCGGCAGGTGATTTTGGCGTGTCCGGCAGGTGGTTCTGGCGAGTCGAGAAGGTGGTTCTGGCGTGTCCGGCAGGTGTTTGCAGTCTGTCCATGACGTGGTTCCGGCATGCCCTCCAGGTGATTCTGGAGTGTCCACCAAGTGGTTTTGGCATAGCCTGCATATGATTTTGGACTGTCAGGCAGGTGGTTCCGGCATGTCCAGCAGGTGTTTCCGGCGAGTTCAGCAGTTGCTTCCAGTCTCTCCGGCATGTGGTTCCGGCACCTCTGAGAGGTGGTTCCGGCATGCCCGGCACCTGATTGCGGAGTGTCTGCCGAGTGGTTGTGGCGTAGCCGGCAGGTGATTTTGGCGTGTCCGGCAGGTGGTTCCATCGTACTCGGCAGGTGGTTCAGGCGTGGCCGGCTGGTGGTTCCAGTCTGTCCAGTAAGTGTTTCCAGCTTGTCCGGCACGTGGTTCTTGTACGTCTGAGAGGTGGTTCCGCCATGGCTGGCAGGTGATTCCGGACTGTCCCCCAGGTGGTTCTGGCATAGCCAGCAGTTGATATTGGCCTGTCCGGCCGGTGGATCCGGCGAGTCGAGCAGGTGGCTGTGGCGTGTTCAGCAGGTGGTTCCGGCGTGTCTGGCAGGTGGTTCCGTTCTGTCCGATAGGTCGTTCCGGCATGTCCGGCACGTGCTTCTGGAACGTGTGAGAGGTGGTTCTGGCATGCCAGGCAGATTATTCTGGAGTGTCGGGTAAGTGGTTCTTGTGTAGCCGAAAGTTCATTTTGGCGTGTCAAGCACGTGGGTCGTGCGAGTTGAGCAGGTGGTTCTGGCGTGCTCGGCAGGTGCTTCCGGGGTCATTGGCACGTGGTTCTGGCATGTCTGAGAGGTGGTTCCGGCATGCCCGGCAGGTGATTCCGGAGTGTTCGCCAAGTGGTTCTGGCGTAGCCGGCAGGTGATTTTGCATGTCCGACGGTGGTTCCGGCGGGTCGAGCCGGTGGTTCCGGCCTGTCCGGCAGGTGGTTGCGGTCTCTCCAGCAGGTGGTGCTGGGGTGTCCTCCACGTGCTTCTGGTACGTCTGAGAGGTGGTTCCAGCATGCCCGGCAGGTCATCCCGGAGAGTTCTCCATGTCTTCTGGTGTACCCCGCAGGTGATTTTGGCGTGTCCGCCAGGTGGTTCCATCGTGCTCGGCAGGTGGTTCAGGCGTGGCCGGCAGGTCGTTCCAGTCTGTCCAGTAAGTGTTTCCAGCTTGTCCGGCACATGGTTCTTGTACGTCTGAGAGGTGGTTCCTGCATGCCCGGCAGGTGATTCCGGACTGTCCGCCAGATGGTTCTCGCATAGCCAGCTGTTGATTTTGGCCTGTCTGGCAGGTGCTTCCGGTGAGTCGAACAGGTGGCTCCGGCGTGCTCGGCAGGTGGTTCAGGCGGGTCTGGCAGGTGGTCTCCGTCTGTTCGGGGTGTGGTTCCGGCATCACACGCACAAGGTTCTGGCACGTCTGAGATGTAGTTCTGGCCGGCCCGACAGGTGTTTCCGCAGTGTCGACAAGTGGTTCAGGCGTAGTTGGCAGGTGATTTTGAAATGACCGGCAGGTGGTTCCAGCAAGCCCGGCAGGTGATGGGGAAGTTTTCACCAACTGGTTGTGGCGAAGCCGGCAGGTGATTTTTGCATGACTGGCAGGTGGTTCTGGCGAGTCGAGCAGGTGGTTCCGGCATGCTCGGCAGGTGCTTCTGGTGTAATTGGCACGTGGTTCTGGCATGTCTGAGAGGTGGTTCCGGCATGCCCGGCAGGTGATTCCGGAGTGTTTGCCAAGTGGTTCTGGCGTAGCCAGCAGGTGATTTTGGCGTGTCCAGCAGGTGGTCCTCGGGAGTGGATCAGGTGGTTCCGGCATACTCGGCAGGTGGTACCGGCGTGTCCGGAACATGGTTCTGGCAAGTCTGAGAGGTGGTTCCGGCATGCCTGACCTGTGATTCCGGAGTGTCCGCCAAGTGGTTCTGGCGTACTCGGCAGGTGATTTTGGCGTGTCCGGCAGGTGTTTCTTGCGAGTCGAGCAGGTGGCTCAGGCATGCTCAGCAGGTGCTTCCGGCGTGTCCGGCATGTGGTTCTGGTGTGTCTGAGAGCTGATTCTGGCATGTCCGGCAGATGATTTTGGAGTGTCCACAAAGTGGTTCTGGCATACCTGGCAGGTGATTTTGGCGTGTGCGGCAGGTGGTTCTGGCGAGTCGAGCAGGTGGTTCCAGTGTGCTCGGCAGGTGGTTCAGGCGGGTCTGGCAGGTGGTTTCAGTCTGTTCGGGGTGTGGTTCCGGCATCTCGGGCACATGGTTCTGGCACGTCTGAGATGTGGTTCTGGCAGGCCCGACAGGTGTTTCCGGAGTGTCCGCCAAGCGGTTCTGGCGTAGCTGGCAGGTGATATTGGCGTGACCGGCAGGTGCTTCCAGCAAGCCCGGCAGTTGATTCCGAAGTGTTCACCAACTGGTTGTGGCGTAGCCGGCAGGTGATTTTGGCGTGTCCAGCAGGTGGTTCTGTGGAGTGGATCAGGAACTTCCGGCCTTCTCAGCAGGTGCTTCCGCAGTCTCCAGCATGTTGTTGTGGCACCGCTGAGAGGTGGTTCCAACATGCCCGGCAGGTGATTCTGGAGTGTCCGACAAGTGGTTGTGGAGTAGCCGGCTGGTGATTTTGGCGTGTGCGGCAGGTGGTTCTGGCGAGTCAAGCAGGTGGTCCCGGCGTGTCCGGCAGGTGATTCCGGTCTGTCCTGGAGGTGGTTCCGGAGTCTCTGCCGAGTGGTTCTGGCGTAGCCGGCAGGTGATTTTGGCGTGTCCGGCAGGTGGTTCTGGCGAGTCGAGAAGGTGGTTCTGGCGTGTCCGGCAGGTGGTTGCAGTCTGTCTGGCAGGTGGTTCTGAGGTGTCCGGCAGGAGGTTCTGGCACGTCTGTGAGGTTGTGCAGGCATGCCCGTCACGTGATTCAGGCTTGTGCCGCAAGTGGTTCTGGTGTAGCGGGCAGGTGATTTTGGTGTGTCCTGCAGGTGGGACCGGTGAGTCAAGCAGGTGGTTCCGGCGAGTTTTTCCTGTGGTTCCAGTCTGTCCGGGAGATGGTTCCGGCGTGTCCAGCACGTGCTTCTGGCACTTCTGAGAGGTTGTGCTGGCATGCCCGGCAGGTGATTCCGGAGTGTCCGCCAAGTGGTTCTGGCGTAGCCGGCAGGTGATTTTGGCGTGTCCGGCAGGTGGTTCTGGTATGTCTCTGAGGTGGTTCCCCATGCCCAACATGTGATTCCGGACTGTCTGCCACATGGTTCTGGCACGTCTGAGAGGTGGTTCCAGCATGCCCGGCAGGTCATCCCGGAGAGTCCTCCAAGTGGTTGTGGAGTAGCCCGCAGGTGATTTTGGCGTGTCCGGCAGGTGGTTCCGTCGTGCTCGGCAGGTGGTTCAGGCGTGGCCGGCAGGTGGTTCCAGTCTGTCCAGTACGTGTTTCCAGATTGTCCGGCACGTGGTTCTGGTACGTCTGAGAGGTGGTTCCGCCATGGCTGGCAGGTGATTCCGGACTGTCCCCCAGGTGGTTCTCGCACAGCCAGCTGTTGATTTTGGCCTGTCTGGCAGGTGGTTCCGGCAAGGGGAGCAGGTGGCTCTGGCGTGCTCGGCAGGTGGTTCCGGCATGTCAGGCAGGTGGTTCCGGTCTGTCCCGTAGGTCATTCTGGCATGTCCGGCACGTGCTTCTGGCACGTCTGAGAGGTGGTTCTGGCATGCCAGGCAGGTGATTCTGGAGTGTCGGTTAAGTGGTTCTGGTGTAGCCGGCAGTTCCTTTTGGCGTGTCCGGCACGATTGTCCTGCCAGTCGAGCAGGTGGTTCCGGAGAGCTCGGCAGATGGTTCCAGTCTGTCCAGGATGTGGTTCCAGCGTGTCCGGAACGTGGTTCTGTTACGTCTGAGAGGTGGTTCCTGCATGCCAGGCAGGTGATTTTGGACTGTCCGTCAGGTGGTTCTAGCATAGCCAGCTGTTGATTTTGGCCTGTCTGGCAGGTGGTTCCGGCCTATCGAGCAGGCGGCTCCGGCGTGATCGTCAGGTGGTTCCGGGATGTCTGACAGGTGGTTCCGGTCTGTCCGGTAGGTGTTTCCGGCGTGTCCGACACGTCCTTCTGGCATGTCTAAGAGGTGGTTCCGGCATGCCCGGCAGGTTATTCCGGAGTGTCTGCCGAGTGGTTCTGGCGTAGCCAGCAGGTGACTTTGGTGTGTCCAGCAGGTGGTCCTCGGGAGTGGATCAGGTGGTTCCGGCATACTCGGCAGTTGGTACCGGCGTGTCCGGAACATGGTTCTGGCAAGTCTGAGAGGTGGTTCCGGCATGCCCGACCTGTGATTCCGGAGTGTCCGCCAAGTGGTTCTGGCGTACTCGGCAGGTGATTTTGGCGTGTCCGGCAGGTGTTTCTTGCGAGTCGAGCAGGTGGCTCAGGCATGCTCAGCAGGTGCTTCCGGCGTGTCCGGCATGTGGTTCTGGTGTGTCTGAGAGCTGGTTCTGGCATGTCCGGCAGATGATTTCGGAGTGTCCACAAAGTGGTTCTGGCATACCTGGCAGGTGATTTTGGCGTGTGCGGCAGGTGGTTCTGGCGAGTCGAGCAGGTGGTTCCGGCGTGCTCGGCAGGTGCTTCCGGTGTCCTTGGCACGTGGTTCTGACATGTCTGAGAGGTGCTTCCGACATGCCCGGCAGGTGATTCCGGTGTGTTCGCCAAGTGTTTCTGGCGTAGCCGGCAGGTGATTTTGCATGTCCGGGGGTGGTTCCGGCGAGTCGCGCCGGTGGTTCCGGCGTGTCCGGCAGGTGGTTCCGGTCTGTCCGGCAGGGTGTTCTGGGGTGTCCGGCACGAGGTTCTGGCACGTCTGAGAGATTGTGACGGCATGCCCTTCACGTGATTCCGGCTTGTCTGCCAAGTGCTTCTGGTGTAGCAGGCAGGTGATTTTGGCGTGTCTGGCAGGTGTTTCTTGCGAGTCGAGCAGGTGGCTCAGGCATGCTCAGCGGGTGCTTCTGGCGTCTCCGGCAGGTTGTTCTGGTGTGTCTGAGAGCTGCTTCTGGCATGTCTGGCAGATGATTCCGGAGTGACCACCAAGTGGTTCTGGCATACCCGGCCGGTGGTTATTGCGTGTCAGGTAGGTGGTTCCAGCGAGTCGAGCAGGTGGTTCCAGTGTGCTCGGCAGGTGGTTCAGGCGGGTCTGGCAGGTGGTTTCAGTCTGTTCGGGGTGTGGTTCCGGCATCTCGGGCACATGGTTCTGGCACGTCTGAGATGTGGTTCTGGCAGGCCCGACAGGTGTTTCCGGAGTGTCCGCCAAGCGGTTCTGGCGTAGCTGGCAGGTGATATTGGCGTGACCGGCAGGTGCTTCCAGCAAGCCCGGCAGTTGATTCCGAAGTGTTCACCAACTGGTTGTGGCGTAGCCGGCAGGTGATTTTGGCGTGTCCAGCAGGTGGTTCTGTGGAGTGGATCAGGAACTTCCGGCCTTCTCAGCAGGTGCTTCCGCAGTCTCCAGCATGTTGTTGCGGCACCTCTGAGAGGTGGTTCCAACATGCCCGGCAGGTGATTCTGGAGTGTCCGACAAGTGGTTGTGGAGTAGCCGGCTGGTGATTTCGGCGTGTCCGGCAGGTGGTTCTGGCGAGTCAAGCAGGTGGTCCCGGCGTGTCCGGCAGGTGATTCCGGTCTGTCCTGGAGGTGGTTCCGGAGTCTCTGCCGAGTGGTTCTGGCATAGCCGGCAGGTGATTTTGGCGTGTCCGGCAGGTGGTTCTGGCGAGTCGAGCAGGTGGTTCCGGCGTGTCCGGCAGGTGATTCCGGTCTGTCCTGGAGGTGGTTCCGGAGTCTCTGCCGAGTGGTTGTGGCGTAGCTGGCAGGTGATTTTGGCGTGACCGGCAGGTGGTTCCGGCAAGCGCGGCAGGTGATGGGGAAGTGTTCACCAACTGGTTGTGGCGAAGCCGGCAGGTGATTTTTGCATGACTGGCAGGTGGTTCTGGCGAGTCGAGCAGGTGGTTCCGGCATGCTCGGCAGGTGCTTCTGGTGTCATTGGCACGTGGTTCTGGCATGTCTGAGAGGTGGTTCCGGCATGCCCGGCAGGTGATTCCGGAGTGTTTGCCAAGTGGTTCTGGTGTAGCCGGCAGGTGATTTTGCATGTCTGGCAGTGGTTCCGGCGGGTCGAGCCGGTGGTTCCCGCGTGTCCGGCAGGTGGTTGCAGTCTGTCTGGCAGGTGGTTCTGAGGTGTCCGGCAGGAGGTTCTGGCACGTCTGTGAGGTTGTGCCGGCATGCCCTTCACGTGATTCCGGCTTGTGCCCCAAGTGGTTCTGGTGTAGCGGGCAGGTGATTTTGGTGTGTCCTGCAGGTGGGACCGGTGAGTCAAGCAGGTGGTTCCGGCGAGTGTTTCCTGTGGTTCCAGTCTGTCCGGGAGATGGTTCCGGCCTGTCCGGCACGTGCTTCTGGCACTTCTGAGAGGTTGTGCTGGCATGCCCGGCAGGTGATTCCGGAGTGTCCGCCAAGTGGTTCTGGCGTAGCCGGCAGGTGATTTTGGCGTGTCCGGCAGGTGGTTCTGGTACGTCTCAGAGGTGGTTCCACATGCCCAACAGGTGAGTCCGGACTCTCTGCCACATGGTTCTGGTGCGTCTGAGAGGTGGTTCCAGCATGCCCGGCAGGTCATCCCGGAGAGTCCTCCAAGTGGTTGTGGAGTAGCCCGCAGGTGACTTTGGCGTGTCCGGAAGGTGGTTCCGTCGTGCTCGGCAGGTGGTTCAGGCGTGGCCATAGGGGGTTCCAGTCTGTCCAGTACGTGTTTCCAGATTGTCCGGCACGTGGTTCAGGTACGTCTGAGAGGTGGTTCCGCCATGGCTGGCAGGTGATTCCGGACTGTCCCCCAGGTGGTTCTCGCACAGCCAGCTGTTGATTTTGGCCTGTCTGGCAGGTGGTTCCGGCAAGGGGAGCAGGTGGCTCTGGCGTGCTCGGCAGGTGGTTCCGGCATGTCAGGCAGGTGGTTCCGGTCTGTCCCGTAGGTCGTTCTGGCATGTCCGGCACGTGCTTCTGGCACGTCTGAGAGGTGGTTCTGGCATGCCAGGCAGGTGATTCTGGAGTGTCGGTTAAGTGGTTCTGGTGTAGCCGGCAGTTCCTTTTGGCGTGTCCGGCACGATTGTCCTGCCAGTCGAGCAGGTGGTTCCGGCGAGCTCGGCAGGTGGTTCCAGTCTGTCCAGGATGTGGTTCCAGCGTGTCCGGAACGTGGTTCTGTTACGTCTGAGAGGTGGTTCCTGCATGCCAGGCAGGTGATTTTGGACTGTCCGCCAGGTGGTTCTAGCATAGCCAGCTGTTGATTTTGGCCTGTCTGGCAGGTGGTTCCGGCCTATCGAGCAGGCGGCTCCGGCGTGCTCGGCAAGTGGTTCCGGGATGTCTGGCAGGTGGTTCCGGTCTGTCCGGTAGGTGTTTCCGGCGTGTCCGACACGTCCTTCTGGCATGTCTAAGAGGTGGTTCCGGCATGCCCGGCAGGTTATTCCGGAGTGTCTGCCGAGTGGTTCTGGCGTAGCCAGCAGGTGACTTTGGTGTGTCCAGCAGGTGGTCCTCGGGAGTGGATCAGGTGGTTCCGGCATACTCGGCAGTTGGTACCGGCGTGTCCGGAACATGGTTCTGGCAAGTCTGAGAGGTGGTTCCGGCATGCCCGACCTGTGATTCCGGAGTGTCCGCCAAGTGGTTCTGGCGTACTCGGCAGGTGATTTTGGCGTGTCCGGCAGGTGTTTCTTGCGAGTCGAGCAGGTGGCTCAGGCATGCTCAGCAGGTGCTTCCGGCGTGTCCGGCATGTGGTTCTGGTGTGTCTGAGAGCTGGTTCTGGCATGTCCGGCAGATGATTTCGGAGTGTCCACAAAGTGGTTCTGGCATACCTGGCAGGTGATTTTGGCGTGTGCGGCAGGTGGTTCTGGCGAGTCGAGCAGGTGGTTCCGGCATGCTCGGCAGGTGCTTCCGGTGTCCTTGGCACGTGGTTCTGACATGTCTGAGAGGTGCTTCCGACATGCCCGGCAGGTGATTCCGGTGTGTTCGCCAAGTGTTTCTGGCGTAGCCGGCAGGTGATTTTGCATGTCCGGGGGTGGTTCCGGCGAGTCGCGCCGGTGGTTCCGGCGTGTCCGGCAGGTGGTTCCGGTCTGTCCGGCAGGGTGTTCTGGGGTGTCCGGCACGAGGTTCTGGCACGTCTGAGAGATTGTGACGGCATGCCCTTCACGTGATTCCGGCTTGTCTGCCAAGTGCTTCTGGTGTAGCAGGCAGGTGATTTTGGCGTGTGTGGCAGGTGTTTCTTGCGAGTCGAGCAGGTGGCTCAGGCATGCTCAGCGGGTGCTTCTGGCGTCTCCGGCAGGTTGTTCTGGTGTGTCTGAGAGCTGCTTCTGGCATGTCTGGCAGATGATTCCGGAGTGACCACCAAGTGGTTCTGGCATACCCGGCCGGTGGTTATTGCGTGTCAGGTAGGTGGTTCCAGCGAGTCGAGCAGGTGGTTCCAGTGTGCTCGGCAGGTGGTTCAGGCGGGTCTGGCAGGTGGTTTCAGTCTGTTCGGGGTGTGGTTCCGGCATCTCGGGCACATGGTTCTGGCACGTCTGAGATGTGGTTCTGGCAGGCACGACAGGTGTTTCCGCAGTGTCAGCCAAGCGGTTCTGGCGTAGCTGGCAGGTGATATTGGCGTGACCGGCAGGTGCTTCCAGCAAGCCCGGCAGTTGATTCCGAAGTGTTCACCAACTGGTTGTGGCGTAGCCGGCAGGTGATTTTGGCGTGTCCAGCAGGTGGTTCTGTGGAGTGGATCAGGAACTTCCGGCCTTCTCAGCAGGTGCTTCCGCAGTCTCCAGCATGTTGTTGCGGCACCTCTGAGAGGTGGTTCCAACATGCCCGGCAGGTGATTCTGGAGTGTCCGACAAGTGGTTGTGGAGTAGCCGGCTGGTGATTTCGGCGTGTCCGGCAGGTGGTTCTGGCGAGTCAAGCAGGTGGTCCCGGCGTGTCCGGCAGGTGATTCCGGTCTGTCCTGGAGGTGGTTCCGGAGTCTCTGCCGAGTGGTTCTGGCATAGCCGGCAGGTGATTTTGGCGTGTCCGGCAGGTGGTTCTGGCGAGTCAAGCAGGTGGTTCCGGCGTGTCCGGCAGCTGATTCCGGTCTGTCCTGGAGGTGGTTCCGGAGTCTCTGCCGAGTGGTTGTGGCGTAGCTGGCAGGTGATTTTGGCGTGACCGGCAGGTGGTTCCGGCAAGCGCGGCAGGTGATTCCGAAGTGTTCACCAAGTGGTTGTGGCGTAGCCGGCAGGTCATTTTGGCGTGTTCGGCAGGTGGTTCTGGCGAGTCGAGAAGGTGGTTCTGGCGTGTCCGGCAGGTGTTTGCAGTCGGTCCATGACGTGGTTCCGTCATGCCCTCCAGGTGATTCTGGAGTGTCCACCAAGTGGTTTTGGCATAGCCGGCATATGATTTTGGACTGTCAGGCAGGTGGTTCCGGCATGTCCAGCAGGTGTTTCCGGCGAGTTCGGCAGTTGCTTCCAGTCTCTCTGGCATGTGGTTCTGGCACCTCTGAGAGGTGGTTCTGGCATGCCCGGCAGCTGATACCGGAGTTTCTGCCGAGTGGTTGTGGCATAGCCGGCAGGTTATTTTGGCGTGTCCGGCAGGTGGTTCCGATCTGTCCTGGAGGTGGTTCCGGAGTCTCTGCCGAGTGGTTCTGGCGTAGCCGGCAGGTGATTTTGGCGTGTCCGTCAGGTGGTTCCGGCAAGCGCGGCAGGTGATTCCGAAGTGTTCACCAACTGGTTGTGGCGTAGCCGACAGGTGATTTTGGCGTGCCCGGCAGGTGGTTCTGGCGAGTCAAGAAGGTGGTCCCGGCGTGTCCGGCAAGTGATTCCGGTCTGTCCTGGAGGTGGTTCCGGAGTCTCTGCCGAGTGGTTCTGGCGTAGCCGGCATGTGCTTTTGGCGTGTCTGACAGGTGGCTCTGGCATGTCGATCAGGTGGTTCGGGCGTGTCCGGCAGGTGTTTGCAGTCTGTCCATGACGTGGTTCCGGCATGCCCTCCAGGTGATTCTGGAGTGTCCACCCAGTGGTTTTGGCATGGCCGGCATATGATTTTGGACTGTCAGGCAGGTGGTTCCGGCATGTCCAGCAGGTGTTTACGGCGAGTTCGGCAGTTGCTTCCAGTCTCTCCGGCATGTGGTTCTGGCACCTCTGAGAGGTGGTTCCGGCATGCCCGGCAGCTGATACCGGAGTGTCTGCCGAGTGGTTGTGGCGTAGCCGGCAGGTGATTTTGGCGTGTCCGGCAGGTGGTTGCGGTCTGTCCGGCAGGTGGTGCTGGGGTGTCCGCCACGTGCTTCTGGTACGTCTGAGAGGTGGTTCCAGCATGCCCGGCAGGTCATCCCGGAGAGTTCTCCAAGTGGTTCCGGTGTAGCCCGCAGGTGATTTTGGCGTGTCCGGCAGGTGGTTCCATCGTGCTCGGCAGGTGGTTCAGGCGTGGCCGGCAGGTGGTTCCAGTCTGTCCAGTAAGTGTTTCCAGCTTGTCCGGCACGTGGTTCTTGTACGTCTGAGAGGTGGTTCCGCCATGGCTGGCAGGTGATTCCGGACTGTCCCCCAGGTGGTTCTGGCATAGCCAGCAGTTGATATTGGCCTGTCCGGCCGGTGGATCCGGGGAGTCGAGCAGGTGGCTGTGGCGTGTTCAGCAGGTGGTTCCGGCGTGTCTGGCAGGTGGTTCCGTTCTGTCCGATGGGTCGTTCCGGCATGTCCGGCACGTGCTTCTGGAACGTGTGAGAGGTGGTTCTGGCATGCCAGGCAGGTGATTCTGGAGTGTCGGGTAAGTGGTTCTGGTGTAGCCGAAAGTTCATTTTGGCGTGTCCAGCACGTGGGTCGTGCGAGTCGAGCAGGTGGTTCCGGAGTGCTCGGCAGGTGGTTCCAGTCTGTCCAGGACGTGGTTCCAGCGTGTCCGGTTCGTGGTTCCATTACATCTGAGAGGTGGTTCCTGCATGCCCGGCAGGTGATTCCGGACTGTCCGCCAGATGGTTCTCGCATAGCCAGCTGTTGATTTTGGCCTGTCTGGCAGGTGCTTCCGGTGAGTCGAACAGGTGGCTCCGGCGTGCTCGGCAGGTGGTTCAGGCGGGTCTGGCAGGTGGTCTCCGTCTGTTCGGGGTGTGGTTCCGGCATCACACGCACAAGGTTCTGGCACGTCTGAGATGTAGTTCTGGCCGGCCCGACAGGTGTTTCCGCAGTGTCGACAAGTGGTTCTGGCGTAGTTGGCAGGTGATTTTGACATGACCGGCAGGTGGTTCCAGCAAGCCCGGCAGGTGATGGGGAAGCGTTCACCAACTGGTTGTGGCGAAGCCGGCAGGTGATTTTTGCATGACTGGCAGGTGGTTCTGGCGAGTCGAGCAGGTGGTTCCGGCATGCTCGGCAGGTGCTTCTGGTGTCATTGGCACGTGGTTCTGGCATGTCTGAGAGGTGGTTCCGGCATGCCCGGCAGGTGATTCCGGAGTGTTTGCCAAGTGGTTCTGGTGTAGCCGGCAGGTGATTTTGCATGTCTGGCAGGGGTTCCGGCGGGTCGAGCCGGTGGTTCCCGCGTGTCCGGCAGGTGGTTGCAGTCTTCCTGGCAGGTGGTTCTGAGGTGTCCGGCAGGAGGTTCTGGCACATATGTGAGGTTATTCCGGCATGCCCTTCACGTGATTCCGGCTTGTGCCCCAAGTGGTTCTGGTGTAGCGGGCAGGTGATTTTGGTGTGTCCTGCAGGTGGGACCGGTGAGTCAAGCAGGTGGTTCCGGAGTGTGTTTCCTGTGGTTCCAGTCTGTCCGGGAGATGGTTCCGGCCTGTCCGGCACGTGCTTCTGGCACTTCTGAGAGGTTGTGCTGGCATGCCCGGCAGGTGATTCCGGAGTGTCCGCCAAGTGGTTCTGGCGTAGCCGGCAGGTGATTTTGGCGTGTCCGGCAGGTGGTTCTGGTACGTCTCTGACGTGGTTCCCCATGCCCAACAGGTGATTCCGGACTGTCTACCACATGGTTCTGGCACGTCTGAGAGGTGGTTCCAGCATGCCCGGCAGGTCATCCCGGAGAGTCCTCCAAGTGGTTGTGGAGTAGCCCGCAGGTGATTTTGGCGTGTCCGGCAGGTGGTTCCGTCATGCTCAGCAGGTGGTTCAGGCGTGGCCGGCAGGTGGTTCCAGTCTGTCCAGTACGTGTTTCCAGATTGTCCGGCACGTGGTTCTGGTACGTCTGAGAGGTGGTTCCGCCATGGCTGGCAGGTGATTCCGGACTGTCCCCCAGGTGGTTCTCGCACAGCCAGCTGTTGATTTTGGCCTGTCTGGCAGGTGGTTCCGGCAAGGGGACCAGGTGGCTCTGGCGTGCTCGGCAGGTGGTTCCGGCATGTCAGGCAGGTGGTTCCGGTCTGTCCCGTAGGTCGTTCTGGCATGTCCGGCACGTGCTTCTGGCACGTCTGAGAGGTGGTTCTGGCATGCCAGGCAGGTGATTCTGGAGTGTCGGTTAAGTGGTTCTGGTGTAGCTGGCAGTTCCTTTTGGCGTGTCCGGCACGATTGTCCTGCCAGTCGAGCAGGTGGTTCCGGCGAGCTCGGCAGGTGGTTCCAGTCTGTCCAGGATGTGGTTCCAGCGTGTCCGGAACGTGGTTCTGTTACGTCTGAGAGGTGGTTCCTGCATGCCAGGCAGGTGATTTTGGACTGTAGGCCAGGTGGTTCTAGCATAGCCAGCTGTTGATTTTGGCCTGTCTGGCAGGTGGTTCCGGCCTATCGAGCAGGCGGCTCCGGCGTGCTCGGCAGGTGGTTCCGGGATGTCTGGCAGGTGGTTCCGGTCTGTCCGGTAGGTGTTTCCGGCGTGTCCGACACGTCCTTCTGGCATGTCTAAGAGGTGGTTCCGGCATGCCCGGCAGGTGTTTGCAGTCTGTCCATGACGTGGTTCCGGCATGCCCTCCAGGTGATTCAGGAGTGTCCACCAAGTGGTTTTGGCATAGCCGGCATATGATCTTGGACTGTCAGGCAGGTGGTTCCGGCATGTCCAGCAGGTGTTTCCGGCGAGTTCGGCAGTTGCTTCCAGTCTCTCCGACATGTGGTTCTGGCACCTCTGAGAGGTGGTTCCGGCATGCCCGGCAGCTGATACCGGAGTGTCTGCCGAGTGGTTGTGGCGTAGCCGGCAGGTGATTTTGGCGTGTCCGGCAGGTGGTTCTGGCGAGTCGAGCAGGTGGTTCCGGCGTGCTCGGCAGGTGCTTCCGTGTTCATTGGCACGTGGTTCTGGCATGTCTGAGAGGTGGTTCCGGCATGACCGGCAGGTGATTCCGGAGTGTTCGCCAAGTGGTTCTGGCGTAGCCGGCAGGTGATTTTGCGTGTCCGGCAGGTGGTTCTGGTACGTCTCAGAGGTGGTTCCACATGCCCAACAGGTGATTCCGGACTCTCTGCCACATGGTTCTGGCGCGTCTGAGAGGTGGTTCCAGCATGCCCGGCAGGTCATCCCGGAGAGTCCTCCAAGTGGTTGTGGAGTAGCCCGCAGGTGATTTTGGCGTGTCCGGCAGGTGGTTCCGTCGTGCTCGGCAGGTGGTTCAGGCGTGGCCGGCAGGTGGTTCCAGTCTGTCCAGTACGTGTTTCCAGCTTGTCCGGCACGTGGTTCTGGTACGTCTGAGAGGTGGTTCCGCCATGGCTGGCAGGTGATTCCGGACTGTCCCCCAGGTGGTTCTCGCACAGCCAGCTGTTGATTTTGGCCTGTCTGGCAGGTGGTTCCGGCAAGGGGAGCAGGTGGCTCTGGCGTGCTCGGCAGGTGGTTCCGGCATGTCAGGCAGGTGGTTCCGGTCTGTCCCGTAGGTCGTTCCGGCATGTCCTGCATGTGCTTCTGGCACGTCTGAGAGGTGGTTCTGGCATGCCAGGCAGGTGATTCTGGAGTGTCGGGTAAGTGGTTCTGGTGTAGCCGAAAGTTCATTTTGGCGTGTCCAGCACGTGGGTCGTGCGAGTCGAGCACATGGTTCCGGAGTGCTCGGCAGGTGGTTCCAGTCTGTCCAGGACGTGGTTCCAGCGTGTCCGGTTCGTGGTTCCGTTACATCTGAGAGGTGGTTCCTGCATGCCCGGCAGGTGATTCCGGACTGTCCGCCAGATGGTTCTCGCATAGCCAGCTGTTGATTTTGGCCTGTCTGGCAGGTGCTTCCGGTGAGTCGAACAGGTGGCTCCGGCGTGCTCGGCAGGTGGTTCAGGCGGGTCTGGCAGGTGGTC
>NW_027227139.1:0-26533 GCF_037783145.1 Equus przewalskii
ACTCGCTCTGCACAGTGCTCTTACAGCCTACCGGGAACATCTCTTCCAAAGGCCTGTGAAACGCAGTTTCTTTGCAGGCCTGATCTGGCTGAAGTAGGACTTCTGCTCTGGGTGTGCTACTTTGCCCTAGAGCTGAAAGGCACAACGTGCAGGCTTCTTTCCAAAGGGCGAGTTGGGCCCCACAGCATCTTGCTTCCAGCTCTTTGGGAAGCTAAGAAACAACTCGCTCTGCACAGTGCTCTTACAGCCTACCGGGAACATCTCTTCCAAAGGCCTGTGAAACGCAGTTTCTTTGCAGGCCTGATCTGGCTGAAGTAGGACTTCTGCTCTGGGTGTGCTACTTTGCCCTAGAGCTGAAAGGCACAACGTGCAGGCTTCTTTCCAAAGGGCGAGTTGGGCCCCACAGCATCTTGCTTCCAGCTCTTTGGGAAGCTAAGAAACAACTCGCTCTGCACAGTGCTCTTACAGCCTACCGGGAACATCTCTTCCAAAGGCCTGTGAAACGCAGTTTCTTTGCAGGCCTGATCTGGCTGAAGTAGGACTTCTGCTCTGGGTGTGCTACTTTGCCCTAGAGCTGAAAGGCACAACGTGCAGGCTTCTTTCCAAAGGGCGAGTTGGGCCCCACAGCATCTTGCTTCCAGCTCTTTGGGAAGCTAAGAAACAACTCGCTCTGCACAGTGCTCTTACAGCCTACCGGGAACATCTCTTCCAAAGGCCTGTGAAACGCAGTTTCTTTGCAGGCCTGATCTGGCTGAAGTAGGACTTCTGCTCTGGGTGTGCTACTTTGCCCTAGAGCTGAAAGGCACAACGTGCAGGCTTCTTTCCAAAGGGCGAGTTGGGCCCCACAGCATCTTGCTTCCAGCTCTTTGGGAAGCTAAGAAACAACTCGCTCTGCACAGTGCTCTTACAGCCTACCGGGAACATCTCTTCCAAAGGCCTGTGAAACGCAGTTTCTTTGCAGGCCTGATCTGGCTGAAGTAGGACTTCTGCTCTGGGTGTGCTACTTTGCCCTAGAGCTGAAAGGCACAACGTGCAGGCTTCTTTCCAAAGGGCGAGTTGGGCCCCACAGCATCTTGCTTCCAGCTCTTTGGGAAGCTAAGAAACAACTCGCTCTGCACAGTGCTCTTACAGCCTACCGGGAACATCTCTTCCAAAGGCCTGTGAAACGCAGTTTCTTTGCAGGCCTGATCTGGCTGAAGTAGGACTTCTGCTCTGGGTGTGCTACTTTGCCCTAGAGCTGAAAGGCACAACGTGCAGGCTTCTTTCCAAAGGGCGAGTTGGGCCCCACAGCATCTTGCTTCCAGCTCTTTGGGAAGCTAAGAAACAACTCGCTCTGCACAGTGCTCTTACAGCCTACCGGGAACATCTCTTCCAAAGGCCTGTGAAACGCAGTTTCTTTGCAGGCCTGATCTGGCTGAAGTAGGACTTCTGCTCTGGGTGTGCTACTTTGCCCTAGAGCTGAAAGGCACAACGTGCAGGCTTCTTTCCAAAGGGCGAGTTGGGCCCCACAGCATCTTGCTTCCAGCTCTTTGGGAAGCTAAGAAACAACTCGCTCTGCACAGTGCTCTTACAGCCTACCGGGAACATCTCTTCCAAAGGCCTGTGAAACGCAGTTTCTTTGCAGGCCTGATCTGGCTGAAGTAGGACTTCTGCTCTGGGTGTGCTACATTGCCCTAGAGCTGAAAGGCACAACGTGCAGGCTTCTTTCCAAAGGGCGAGTTGGGCCCCACAGCATCTTGCTTCCAGCTCTTTGGGAAGCTAAGAAACAACTCGCTCTGCACAGTGCTCTTACAGCCTACCGGGAACATCTCTTCCAAAGGCCTGTGAAACGCAGTTTCTTTGCAGGCCTGATCTGGCTGAAGTAGGACTTCTGCTCTGGGTGTGCTACTTTGCCCTAGAGCTGAAAGGCACAACGTGCAGGCTTCTTTCCAAAGGGCGAGTTGGGCCCCACAGCATCTTGCTTCCAGCTCTTTGGGAAGCTAAGAAACAACTCGCTCTGCACAGTGCTCTTACAGCCTACCGGGAACATCTCTTCCAAAGGCCTGTTAAACGCAGTTTCTTTGCAGGACTGATCTGGCTGAAGTAGGACTTCTGCTCTGGGTGTGCTACTTTGCCATAGAGCTGAAAGGCACAACGTGCAGGCTTCTTTCCAAAGGGCGAGTTGGGCCCCACAGCATCTTGCTTCCAGCTCTTTGGGAAGCTAAGAAACAACTCGCTCTGCACAGTGCTCTTACAGCCTACCGGGAACATGTCTTCCAAAGGCCTGTGAAACGCAGTTTCTTTGCAGGCCTGATCTGGCTGAAGTAGGACTTCTGCTCTGGGTGTGCTACTTTGCCCTAGAGCTGAAAGGCACAACGTGCAGGCTTCTTTCCAAAGGGCGAGTTGGGCCCCGCAGCATCTTGCTTCCAGCTCTTTGGGAAGCTAAGAAACAACTCGCTCTGCACAGTGCTCTTACAGCCTAGTGGCAACATCTCTTCCAAAGGCCTGTGAAACGCAGTTTCTTTGCAGGCCTGATCTGGCTGAAGTAGGACTTCTGCTCTGGGTGTGCTACTTTGCCCTAGAGCTGAAAGGCACAACGTGCAGGCTTCTTTCCAAAGGGCGAGTTGGGCCCCACAGCGTCTTGCTTCCAGCTCTTTGGGAAGCTAAGAAACAACTCGCTCTGCACAGTGCTCTTACAGCCTACCGGGAACATCTCTTCCAAAGGCCTGTGAAACGCAGTTTCTTTGCAGGCCTGATCTGGCTGAAGTAGGACTTCTGCTCTGGGTGTGCTACTTTGCCCTAGAGCTGAAAGGCACAACGTGCAGGCTTCTTTCCAAAGGGCGAGTTGGGCCCCACAGCATCTTGCTTCCAGCTCTTTGGGAAGCTAAGAAACAACTCGCTCTGCACAGTGCTCTTACAGCCTACCGGGAACATCTCTTCCAAAGGCCTGTGAAACGCAGTTTCTTTGCAGGCCTGATCTGGCTGAAGTAGGACTTCTGCTCTGGGTGTGCTACTTTGCCCTAGAGCTGAAAGGCACAACGTGCAGGCTTCTTTCCAAAGGGCGAGTTGGGCCCCACAGCATCTTGCTTCCAGCTCTTTGGGAAGCTAAGAAACAACTCGCTCTGCACAGTGCTCTTACAGCCTACCGGGAACATCTCTTCCAAAGGCCTGTGAAACGCAGTTTCTTTGCAGGCCTGATCTGGCTGAAGTAGGACTTCTGCTCTGGGTGTGCTACTTTGCCCTAGAGCTGAAAGGCACAACGTGCAGGCTTCTTTCCAAAGGGCGAGTTGGGCCCCACAGCATCTTGCTTCCAGCTCTTTGGGAAGCTAAGAAACAACTCGCTCTGCACAGTGCTCTTACAGCCTACCGGGAACATCTCTTCCAAAGGCCTGTGAAACGCAGTTTCTTTGCAGGCCTGATCTGGCTGAAGTAGGACTTCTGCTCTGGGTGTGCTACTTTGCCCTAGAGCTGAAAGGCACAACGTGCAGGCTTCTTTCCAAAGGGCGAGTTGGGCCCCACAGCATCTTGCTTCCAGCTCTTTGGGAAGCTAAGAAACAACTCGCTCTGCACAGTGCTCTTACAGCCTAGCGGGAACATCTCTTCCAAAGGCCTGTGAAACGCAGTTTCTTTGCAGGCCTGATCTGGCTGAAGTAGGACTTCTGCTCTGGGTGTGCTACTTTGCCCTAGAGCTGAAAGGCACAACGTGCAGGCTTCTTTCCAAAGGGCGAGTTGGGCCCCACAGCATCTTGCTTCCAGCTCTTTGGGAAGCTAAGAAACAACTCGCTCTGCACAGTGCTCTTACAGCCTACCGGGAACATCTCTTCCAAAGGCCTGTGAAACGCAGTTTCTTTGCAGGCCTGATCTGGCTGAAGTAGGACTTCTGCTCTGGGTGTGCTACTTTGCCCTAGAGCTGAAAGGCACAACGTGCAGGCTTCTTTCCAAAGGGCGAGTTGGGCCCCACAGCATCTTGCTTCCAGCTCTTTGGGAAGCTAAGAAACAACTCGCTCTGCACAGTGCTCTTACAGCCTACCGGGAACATCTCTTCCAAAGGCCTGTGAAACGCAGTTTCTTTGCAGGCCTGATCTGGCTGAAGTAGGACTTCTGCTCTGGGTGTGCTACTTTGCCCTAGAGCTGAAAGGCACAACGTGCAGGCTTCTTTCCAAAGGGCGAGTTGGGCCCCACAGCATCTTGCTTCCAGCTCTTTGGGAAGCTAAGAAACAACTCGCTCTGCACAGTGCTCTTACAGCCTACCGGGAACATCTCTTCCAAAGGCCTGTGAAACGCAGTTTCTTTGCAGGCCTGATCTGGCTGAAGTAGGACTTCTGCTCTGGGTGTGCTACTTTGCCCTAGAGCTGAAAGGCACAACGTGCAGGCTTCTTTCCAAAGGGCGAGTTGGGCCCCACAGCATCTTGCTTCCAGCTCTTTGGGAAGCTAAGAAACAACTCGCTCTGCACAGTGCTCTTACAGCCTACCGGGAACATGTCTTCCAAAGGCCTGTGAAACGCAGTTTCTTTGCAGGCCTGATCTGGCTGAAGTAGGACTTCTGCTCTGGGTGTGCTACTTTGCCCTAGAGCTGAAAGGCACAACGTGCAGGCTTCTTTCCAAAGGGCGAGTTGGGCCCCACAGCATCTTGCTTCCAGCTCTTTGGGAAGCTAAGAAACAACTCGCTCTGCACAGTGCTCTTACAGCCTACCGGGAACATCTCTTCCAAAGGCCTGTGAAACGCAGTTTCTTTGCAGGCCTGATCTGGCTGAAGTAGGACTTCTGCTCTGGGTGTGCTACTTTGCCCTAGAGCTGAAAGGCACAACGTGCAGGCTTCTTTCCAAAGGGCGAGTTGGGCCCCACAGCATCTTGCTTCCAGCTCTTTGGGAAGCTAAGAAACAACTCGCTCTGCACAGTGCTCTTACAGCCTACCGGGAACATCTCTTCCAAAGGCCTGTGAAACGCAGTTTCTTTGCAGGCCTGATCTGGCTGAAGTAGGACTTCTGCTCTGGGTGTGCTACTTTGCCCTAGAGCTGAAAGGCACAACGTGCAGGCTTCTTTCCAAAGGGCGAGTTGGGCCCCACAGCATCTTGCTTCCAGCTCTTTGGGAAGCTAAGAAACAACTCGCTCTGCACAGTGCTCTTACAGCCTACCGGGAACATCTCTTCCAAAGGCCTGTGAAACGCAGTTTCTTTGCAGGCCTGATCTGGCTGAAGTAGGACTTCTGCTCTGGGTGTGCTACTTTGCCCTAGAGCTGAAAGGCACAACGTGCAGGCTTCTTTCCAAAGGGCGAGTTGGGCCCCACAGCATCTTGCTTCCAGCTCTTTGGGAAGCTAAGAAACAACTCGCTCTGCACAGTGCTCTTACAGCCTACCGGGAACATCTCTTCCAAAGGCCTGTGAAACGCAGTTTCTTTGCAGGCCTGATCTGGCTGAAGTAGGACTTCTGCTCTGGGTGTGCTACTTTGCCCTAGAGCTGAAAGGCACAACGTGCAGGCTTCTTTCCAAAGGGCGAGTTGGGCCCCACAGCATCTTGCTTCCAGCTCTTTGGGAAGCTAAGAAACAACTCGCTCTGCACAGTGCTCTTACAGCCTACCGGGAACATCTCTTCCAAAGGCCTGTGAAACGCAGTTTCTTTGCAGGCCTGATCTGGCTGAAGTAGGACTTCTGCTCTGGGTGTGCTACTTTGCCCTAGAGCTGAAAGGCACAACGTGCAGGCTTCTTTCCAAAGGGCGAGTTGGGCCCCACAGCATCTTGCTTCCAGCTCTTTGGGAAGCTAAGAAACAACTCGCTCTGCACAGTGCTCTTACAGCCTACCGGGAACATCTCTTCCAAAGGCCTGTGAAACGCAGTTTCTTTGCAGGCCTGATCTGGCTGAAGTAGGACTTCTGCTCTGGGTGTGCTACTTTGCCCTAGAGCTGAAAGGCACAACGTGCAGGCTTCTTTCCAAAGGGCGAGTTGGGCCCCACAGCATCTTGCTTCCAGCTCTTTGGGAAGCTAAGAAACAACTCGCTCTGCACAGTGCTCTTACAGCCTACCGGGAACATCTCTTCCAAAGGCCTGTGAAACGCAGTTTCTTTGCAGGCCTGATCTGGCTGAAGTAGGACTTCTGCTCTGGGTGTGCTACTTTGCCCTAGAGCTGAAAGGCACAACGTGCAGGCTTCTTTCCAAAGGGCGAGTTGGGCCCCACAGCATCTTGCTTCCAGCTCTTTGGGAAGCTAAGAAACAACTCGCTCTGCACAGTGCTCTTACAGCCTACCGGGAACATCTCTTCCAAAGGCCTGTGAAACGCAGTTTCTTTGCAGGCCTGATCTGGCTGAAGTAGGACTTCTGCTCTGGGTGTGCTACTTTGCCCTAGAGCTGAAAGGCACAACGTGCAGGCTTCTTTCCAAAGGGCGAGTTGGGCCCCACAGCATCTTGCTTCCAGCTCTTTGGGAAGCTAAGAAACAACTCGCTCTGCACAGTGCTCTTACAGCCTAGCGGGAACATCTCTTCCAAAGGCCTGTGAAACGCAGTTTCTTTGCAGGCCTGATCTGGCTGAAGTAGGACTTCTGCTCTGGGTGTGCTACTTTGCCCTAGAGCTGAAAGGCACAACGTGCAGGCTTCTTTCCAAAGGGCGAGTTGGGCCCCACAGCATCTTGCTTCCAGCTCTTTGGGAAGCTAAGAAACAACTCGCTCTGCACAGTGCTCTTACAGCCTACCGGGAACATCTCTTCCAAAGGCCTGTGAAACGCAGTTTCTTTGCAGGCCTGATCTGGCTGAAGTAGGACTTCTGCTCTGGGTGTGCTACTTTGCCCTAGAGCTGAAAGGCACAACGTGCAGGCTTCTTTCCAAAGGGCGAGTTGGGCCCCACAGCATCTTGCTTCCAGCTCTTTGGGAAGCTAAGAAACAACTCGCTCTGCACAGTGCTCTTACAGCCTACCGGGAACATCTCTTCCAAAGGCCTGTGAAACGCAGTTTCTTTGCAGGCCTGATCTGGCTGAAGTAGGACTTCTGCTCTGGGTGTGCTACTTTGCCCTAGAGCTGAAAGGCACAACGTGCAGGCTTCTTTCCAAAGGGCGAGTTGGGCCCCACAGCATCTTGCTTCCAGCTCTTTGGGAAGCTAAGAAACAACTCGCTCTGCACAGTGCTCTTACAGCCTAGTGGGAACATCTCTTCCAAAGGCCTGTGAAACGCAGTTTCTTTGCAGGCCTGATCTGGCTGAAGTAGGACTTCTGCTCTGGGTGTGCTACTTTGCCCTAGAGCTGAAAGGCACAACGTGCAGGCTTCTTTCCAAAGGGCGAGTTGGGCCCCACAGCATCTTGCTTCCAGCTCTTTGGGAAGCTAAGAAACAACTCGCTCTGCACAGTGCTCTTACAGCCTACCGGGAACATCTCTTCCAAAGGCCTGTGAAACGCAGTTTCTTTGCAGGCCTGATCTGGCTGAAGTAGGACTTCTGCTCTGGGTGTGCTACTTTGCCCTAGAGCTGAAAGGCACAACGTGCAGGCTTCTTTCCAAAGGGCGAGTTGGGCCCCACAGCATCTTGCTTCCAGCTCTTTGGGAAGCTAAGAAACAACTCGCTCTGCACAGTGCTCTTACAGCCTACCGGGAACATCTCTTCCAAAGGCCTGTGAAACGCAGTTTCTTTGCAGGCCTGATCTGGCTGAAGTAGGACTTCTGCTCTGGGTGTGCTACTTTGCCCTAGAGCTGAAAGGCACAACGTGCAGGCTTCTTTCCAAAGGGCGAGTTGGGCCCCACAGCATCTTGCTTCCAGCTCTTTGGGAAGCTAAGAAACAACTCGCTCTGCACAGTGCTCTTACAGCCTACCGGGAACATCTCTTCCAAAGGCCTGTGAAACGCAGTTTCTTTGCAGGCCTGATCTGGCTGAAGTAGGACTTCTGCTCTGGGTGTGCTACTTTGCCCTAGAGCTGAAAGGCACAACGTGCAGGCTTCTTTCCAAAGGGCGAGTTGGGCCCCACAGCATCTTGCTTCCAGCTCTTTGGGAAGCTAAGAAACAACTCGCTCTGCACAGTGCTCTTACAGCCTACCGGGAACATCTCTTCCAAAGGCCTGTGAAACGCAGTTTCTTTGCAGGCCTGATCTGGCTGAAGTAGGACTTCTGCTCTGGGTGTGCTACTTTGCCCTAGAGCTGAAAGGCACAACGTGCAGGCTTCTTTCCAAAGGGCGAGTTGGGCCCCACAGCATCTTGCTTCCAGCTCTTTGGGAAGCTAAGAAACAACTCGCTCTGCACAGTGCTCTTACAGCCTAGCGGGAACATCTCTTCCAAAGGCCTGTGAAACGCAGTTTCTTTGCAGGCCTGATCTGGCTGAAGTAGGACTTCTGCTCTGGGTGTGCTACTTTGCCCTAGAGCTGAAAGGCACAACGTGCAGGCTTCTTTCCAAAGGGCGAGTTGGGCCCCACAGCATCTTGCTTCCAGCTCTTTGGGAAGCTAAGAAACAACTCGCTCTGCACAGTGCTCTTACAGCCTACCGGGAACATCTCTTCCAAAGGCCTGTGAAACGCAGTTTCTTTGCAGGCCTGATCTGGCTGAAGTAGGACTTCTGCTCTGGGTGTGCTACTTTGCCCTAGAGCTGAAAGGCACAACGTGCAGGCTTCTTTCCAAAGGGCGAGTTGGGCCCCACAGCATCTTGCTTCCAGCTCTTTGGGAAGCTAAGAAACAACTCGCTCTGCACAGTGCTCTTACAGCCTACCGGGAACATCTCTTCCAAAGGCCTGTGAAACGCAGTTTCTTTGCAGGCCTGATCTGGCTGAAGTAGGACTTCTGCTCTGGGTGTGCTACTTTGCCCTAGAGCTGAAAGGCACAACGTGCAGGCTTCTTTCCAAAGGGCGAGTTGGGCCCCACAGCATCTTGCTTCCAGCTCTTTGGGAAGCTAAGAAACAACTCGCTCTGCACAGTGCTCTTACAGCCTACCGGGAACATCTCTTCCAAAGGCCTGTGAAACGCAGTTTCTTTGCAGGCCTGATCTGGCTGAAGTAGGACTTCTGCTCTGGGTGTGCTACTTTGCCCTAGAGCTGAAAGGCACAACGTGCAGGCTTCTTTCCAAAGGGCGAGTTGGGCCCCACAGCATCTTGCTTCCAGCTCTTTGGGAAGCTAAGAAACAACTCGCTCTGCACAGTGCTCTTACAGCCTACCGGGAACATCTCTTCCAAAGGCCTGTGAAACGCAGTTTCTTTGCAGGCCTGATCTGGCTGAAGTAGGACTTCTGCTCTGGGTGTGCTACTTTGCCCTAGAGCTGAAAGGCACAACGTGCAGGCTTCTTTCCAAAGGGCGAGTTGGGCCCCACAGCATCTTGCTTCCAGCTCTTTGGGAAGCTAAGAAACAACTCGCTCTGCACAGTGCTCTTACAGCCTACCGGGAACATCTCTTCCAAAGGCCTGTGAAACGCAGTTTCTTTGCAGGCCTGATCTGGCTGAAGTAGGACTTCTGCTCTGGGTGTGCTACTTTGCCCTAGAGCTGAAAGGCACAACGTGCAGGCTTCTTTCCAAAGGGCGAGTTGGGCCCCACAGCATCTTGCTTCCAGCTCTTTGGGAAGCTAAGAAACAACTCGCTCTGCACAGTGCTCTTACAGCCTACTGGGAACATCTCTTCCAAAGGCCTGTGAAACGCAGTTTCTTTGCAGGCCTGATCTGGCTGAAGTAGGACTTCTGCTCTGGGTGTGCTACTTTGCCCTAGAGCTGAAAGGCACAACGTGCAGGCTTCTTTCCAAAGGGCGAGTTGGGCCCCACAGCATCTTGCTTCCAGCTCTTTGGGAAGCTAAGAAACAACTCGCTCTGCACAGTGCTCTTACAGCCTACCGGGAACATCTCTTCCAAAGGCCTGTGAAACGCAGTTTCTTTGCAGGCCTGATCTGGCTGAAGTAGGACTTCTGCTCTGGGTGTGCTACTTTGCCCTAGAGCTGAAAGGCACAACGTGCAGGCTTCTTTCCAAAGGGCGAGTTGGGCCCCACAGCATCTTGCTTCCAGCTCTTTGGGAAGCTAAGAAACAACTCGCTCTGCACAGTGCTCTTACAGCCTACCGGGAACATCTCTTCCAAAGGCCTGTGAAACGCAGTTTCTTTGCAGGCCTGATCTGGCTGAAGTAGGACTTCTGCTCTGGGTGTGCTACTTTGCCCTAGAGCTGAAAGGCACAACGTGCAGGCTTCTTTCCAAAGGGCGAGTTGGGCCCCACAGCATCTTGCTTCCAGCTCTTTGGGAAGCTAAGAAACAACTCGCTCTGCACAGTGCTCTTACAGCCTACCGGGAACATCTCTTCCAAAGGCCTGTGAAACGCAGTTTCTTTGCAGGCCTGATCTGGCTGAAGTAGGACTTCTGCTCTGGGTGTGCTACTTTGCCCTAGAGCTGAAAGGCACAACGTGCAGGCTTCTTTCCAAAGGGCGAGTTGGGCCCCACAGCATCTTGCTTCCAGCTCTTTGGGAAGCTAAGAAACAACTCGCTCTGCACAGTGCTCTTACAGCCTAGTGGGAACATCTCTTCCAAAGGCCTGTGAAACGCAGTTTCTTTGCAGGCCTGATCTGGCTGAAGTAGGACTTCTGCTCTGGGTGTGCTACTTTGCCCTAGAGCTGAAAGGCACAACGTGCAGGCTTCTTTCCAAAGGGCGAGTTGGGCCCCACAGCATCTTGCTTCCAGCTCTTTGGGAAGCTAAGAAACAACTCGCTCTGCACAGTGCTCTTACAGCCTACCGGGAACATCTCTTCCAAAGGCCTGTGAAACGCAGTTTCTTTGCAGGCCTGATCTGGCTGAAGTAGGACTTCTGCTCTGGGTGTGCTACTTTGCCCTAGAGCTGAAAGGCACAACGTGCAGGCTTCTTTCCAAAGGGCGAGTTGGGCCCCACAGCATCTTGCTTCCAGCTCTTTGGGAAGCTAAGAAACAACTCGCTCTGCACAGTGCTCTTACAGCCTACCGGGAACATCTCTTCCAAAGGCCTGTGAAACGCAGTTTCTTTGCAGGCCTGATCTGGCTGAAGTAGGACTTCTGCTCTGGGTGTGCTACTTTGCCCTAGAGCTGAAAGGCACAACGTGCAGGCTTCTTTCCAAAGGGCGAGTTGGGCCCCACAGCATCTTGCTTCCAGCTCTTTGGGAAGCTAAGAAACAACTCGCTCTGCACAGTGCTCTTACAGCCTACCGGGAACATCTCTTCCAAAGGCCTGTGAAACGCAGTTTCTTTGCAGGCCTGATCTGGCTGAAGTAGGACTTCTGCTCTGGGTGTGCTACTTTGCCCTAGAGCTGAAAGGCACAACGTGCAGGCTTCTTTCCAAAGGGCGAGTTGGGCCCCACAGCATCTTGCTTCCAGCTCTTTGGGAAGCTAAGAAACAACTCGCTCTGCACAGTGCTCTTACAGCCTACCGGGAACATCTCTTCCAAAGGCCTGTGAAACGCAGTTTCTTTGCAGGCCTGATCTGGCTGAAGTAGGACTTCTGCTCTGGGTGTGCTACTTTGCCCTAGAGCTGAAAGGCACAACGTGCAGGCTTCTTTCCAAAGGGCGAGTTGGGCCCCACAGCATCTTGCTTCCAGCTCTTTGGGAAGCTAAGAAACAACTCGCTCTGCACAGTGCTCTTACAGCCTACCGGGAACATCTCTTCCAAAGGCCTGTGAAACGCAGTTTCTTTGCAGGCCTGATCTGGCTGAAGTAGGACTTCTGCTCTGGGTGTGCTACTTTGCCCTAGAGCTGAAAGGCACAACGTGCAGGCTTCTTTCCAAAGGGCGAGTTGGGCCCCACAGCATCTTGCTTCCAGCTCTTTGGGAAGCTAAGAAACAACTCGCTCTGCACAGTGCTCTTACAGCCTACCGGGAACATCTCTTCCAAAGGCCTGTGAAACGCAGTTTCTTTGCAGGCCTGATCTGGCTGAAGTAGGACTTCTGCTCTGGGTGTGCTACTTTGCCCTAGAGCTGAAAGGCACAACGTGCAGGCTTCTTTCCAAAGGGCGAGTTGGGCCCCACAGCATCTTGCTTCCAGCTCTTTGGGAAGCTAAGAAACAACTCGCTCTGCACAGTGCTCTTACAGCCTACCGGGAACATCTCTTCCAAAGGCCTGTGAAACGCAGTTTCTTTGCAGGCCTGATCTGGCTGAAGTAGGACTTCTGCTCTGGGTGTGCTACTTTGCCCTAGAGCTGAAAGGCACAACGTGCAGGCTTCTTTCCAAAGGGCGAGTTGGGCCCCACAGCATCTTGCTTCCAGCTCTTTGGGAAGCTAAGAAACAACTCGCTCTGCACAGTGCTCTTACAGCCTACCGGGAACATCTCTTCCAAAGGCCTGTGAAACGCAGTTTCTTTGCAGGCCTGATCTGGCTGAAGTAGGACTTCTGCTCTGGGTGTGCTACTTTGCCCTAGAGCTGAAAGGCACAACGTGCAGGCTTCTTTCCAAAGGGCGAGTTGGGCCCCACAGCATCTTGCTTCCAGCTCTTTGGGAAGCTAAGAAACAACTCGCTCTGCACAGTGCTCTTACAGCCTACCGGGAACATCTCTTCCAAAGGCCTGTGAAACGCAGTTTCTTTGCAGGCCTGATCTGGCTGAAGTAGGACTTCTGCTCTGGGTGTGCTACTTTGCCCTAGAGCTGAAAGGCACAACGTGCAGGCTTCTTTCCAAAGGGCGAGTTGGGCCCCACAGCATCTTGCTTCCAGCTCTTTGGGAAGCTAAGAAACAACTCGCTCTGCACAGTGCTCTTACAGCCTACCGGGAACATCTCTTCCAAAGGCCTGTGAAACGCAGTTTCTTTGCAGGCCTGATCTGGCTGAAGTAGGACTTCTGCTCTGGGTGTGCTACTTTGCCCTAGAGCTGAAAGGCACAACGTGCAGGCTTCTTTCCAAAGGGCGAGTTGGGCCCCACAGCATCTTGCTTCCAGCTCTTTGGGAAGCTAAGAAACAACTCGCTCTGCACAGTGCTCTTACAGCCTACCGGGAACATCTCTTCCAAAGGCCTGTGAAACGCAGTTTCTTTGCAGGCCTGATCTGGCTGAAGTAGGACTTCTGCTCTGGGTGTGCTACTTTGCCCTAGAGCTGAAAGGCACAACGTGCAGGCTTCTTTCCAAAGGGCGAGTTGGGCCCCACAGCATCTTGCTTCCAGCTCTTTGGGAAGCTAAGAAACAACTCGCTCTGCACAGTGCTCTTACAGCCTACCGGGAACATCTCTTCCAAAGGCCTGTGAAACGCAGTTTCTTTGCAGGCCTGATCTGGCTGAAGTAGGACTTCTGCTCTGGGTGTGCTACTTTGCCCTAGAGCTGAAAGGCACAACGTGCAGGCTTCTTTCCAAAGGGCGAGTTGGGCCCCACAGCATCTTGCTTCCAGCTCTTTGGGAAGCTAAGAAACAACTCGCTCTGCACAGTGCTCTTACAGCCTACCGGGAACATCTCTTCCAAAGGCCTGTGAAACGCAGTTTCTTTGCAGGCCTGATCTGGCTGAAGTAGGACTTCTGCTCTGGGTGTGCTACTTTGCCCTAGAGCTGAAAGGCACAACGTGCAGGCTTCTTTCCAAAGGGCGAGTTGGGCCCCACAGCATCTTGCTTCCAGCTCTTTGGGAAGCTAAGAAACAACTCGCTCTGCACAGTGCTCTTACAGCCTACCGGGAACATCTCTTCCAAAGGCCTGTGAAACGCAGTTTCTTTGCAGGCCTGATCTGGCTGAAGTAGGACTTCTGCTCTGGGTGTGCTACTTTGCCCTAGAGCTGAAAGGCACAACGTGCAGGCTTCTTTCCAAAGGGCGAGTTGGGCCCCACAGCATCTTGCTTCCAGCTCTTTGGGAAGCTAAGAAACAACTCGCTCTGCACAGTGCTCTTACAGCCTACCGGGAACATCTCTTCCAAAGGCCTGTGAAACGCAGTTTCTTTGCAGGCCTGATCTGGCTGAAGTAGGACTTCTGCTCTGGGTGTGCTACTTTGCCCTAGAGCTGAAAGGCACAACGTGCAGGCTTCTTTCCAAAGGGCGAGTTGGGCCCCACAGCATCTTGCTTCCAGCTCTTTGGGAAGCTAAGAAACAACTCGCTCTGCACAGTGCTCTTACAGCCTACCGGGAACATCTCTTCCAAAGGCCTGTGAAACGCAGTTTCTTTGCAGGCCTGATCTGGCTGAAGTAGGACTTCTGCTCTGGGTGTGCTACTTTGCCCTAGAGCTGAAAGGCACAACGTGCAGGCTTCTTTCCAAAGGGCGAGTTGGGCCCCACAGCATCTTGCTTCCAGCTCTTTGGGAAGCTAAGAAACAACTCGCTCTGCACAGTGCTCTTACAGCCTACCGGGAACATCTCTTCCAAAGGCCTGTGAAACGCAGTTTCTTTGCAGGCCTGATCTGGCTGAAGTAGGACTTCTGCTCTGGGTGTGCTACTTTGCCCTAGAGCTGAAAGGCACAACGTGCAGGCTTCTTTCCAAAGGGCGAGTTGGGCCCCACAGCATCTTGCTTCCAGCTCTTTGGGAAGCTAAGAAACAACTCGCTCTGCACAGTGCTCTTACAGCCTACCGGGAACATCTCTTCCAAAGGCCTGTGAAACGCAGTTTCTTTGCAGGCCTGATCTGGCTGAAGTAGGACTTCTGCTCTGGGTGTGCTACTTTGCCCTAGAGCTGAAAGGCACAACGTGCAGGCTTCTTTCCAAAGGGCGAGTTGGGCCCCACAGCATCTTGCTTCCAGCTCTTTGGGAAGCTAAGAAACAACTCGCTCTGCACAGTGCTCTTACAGCCTACCGGGAACATCTCTTCCAAAGGCCTGTGAAACGCAGTTTCTTTGCAGGCCTGATCTGGCTGAAGTAGGACTTCTGCTCTGGGTGTGCTACTTTGCCCTAGAGCTGAAAGGCACAACGTGCAGGCTTCTTTCCAAAGGGCGAGTTGGGCCCCACAGCATCTTGCTTCCAGCTCTTTGGGAAGCTAAGAAACAACTCGCTCTGCACAGTGCTCTTACAGCCTACCGGGAACATCTCTTCCAAAGGCCTGTGAAACGCAGTTTCTTTGCAGGCCTGATCTGGCTGAAGTAGGACTTCTGCTCTGGGTGTGCTACTTTGCCCTAGAGCTGAAAGGCACAACGTGCAGGCTTCTTTCCAAAGGGCGAGTTGGGCCCCGCAGCATCTTGCTTCCAGCTCTTTGGGAAGCTAAGAAACAACTCGCTCTGCACAGTGCTCTTACAGCCTACCGGGAACATCTCTTCCAAAGGCCTGTGAAACGCAGTTTCTTTGCAGGCCTGATCTGGCTGAAGTAGGACTTCTGCTCTGGGTGTGCTACTTTGCCCTAGAGCTGAAAGGCACAACGTGCAGGCTTCTTTCCAAAGGGCGAGTTGGGCCCCACAGCATCTTGCTTCCAGCTCTTTGGGAAGCTAAGAAACAACTCGCTCTGCACAGTGCTCTTACAGCCTACCGGGAACATCTCTTCCAAAGGCCTGTGAAACGCAGTTTCTTTGCAGGCCTGATCTGGCTGAAGTAGGACTTCTGCTCTGGGTGTGCTACTTTGCCCTAGAGCTGAAAGGCACAACGTGCAGGCTTCTTTCCAAAGGGCGAGTTGGGCCCCACAGCATCTTGCTTCCAGCTCTTTGGGAAGCTAAGAAACAACTCGCTCTGCACAGTGCTCTTACAGCCTACCGGGAACATCTCTTCCAAAGGCCTGTGAAACGCAGTTTCTTTGCAGGCCTGATCTGGCTGAAGTAGGACTTCTGCTCTGGGTGTGCTACTTTGCCCTAGAGCTGAAAGGCACAACGTGCAGGCTTCTTTCCAAAGGGCGAGTTGGGCCCCACAGCATCTTGCTTCCAGCTCTTTGGGAAGCTAAGAAACAACTCGCTCTGCACAGTGCTCTTACAGCCTACCGGGAACATCTCTTCCAAAGGCCTGTGAAACGCAGTTTCTTTGCAGGCCTGATCTGGCTGAAGTAGGACTTCTGCTCTGGGTGTGCTACTTTGCCCTAGAGCTGAAAGGCACAACGTGCAGGCTTCTTTCCAAAGGGCGAGTTGGGCCCCACAGCATCTTGCTTCCAGCTCTTTGGGAAGCTAAGAAACAACTCGCTCTGCACAGTGCTCTTACAGCCTACCGGGAACATCTCTTCCAAAGGCCTGTGAAACGCAGTTTCTTTGCAGGCCTGATCTGGCTGAAGTAGGACTTCTGCTCTGGGTGTGCTACTTTGCCCTAGAGCTGAAAGGCACAACGTGCAGGCTTCTTTCCAAAGGGCGAGTTGGGCCCCACAGCATCTTGCTTCCAGCTCTTTGGGAAGCTAAGAAACAACTCGCTCTGCACAGTGCTCTTACAGCCTACCGGGAACATCTCTTCCAAAGGCCTGTGAAACGCAGTTTCTTTGCAGGCCTGATCTGGCTGAAGTAGGACTTCTGCTCTGGGTGTGCTACATTGCCCTAGAGCTGAAAGGCACAACGTGCAGGCTTCTTTCCAAAGGGCGAGTTGGGCCCCACAGCATCTTGCTTCCAGCTCTTTGGGAAGCTAAGAAACAACTCGCTCTGCACAGTGCTCTTACAGCCTACCGGGAACATCTCTTCCAAAGGCCTGTGAAACGCAGTTTCTTTGCAGGCCTGATCTGGCTGAAGTAGGACTTCTGCTCTGGGTGTGCTACATTGCCCTAGAGCTGAAAGGCACAACGTGCAGGCTTCTTTCCAAAGGGCGAGTTGGGCCCCACAGCATCTTGCTTCCAGCTCTTTGGGAAGCTAAGAAACAACTCGCTCTGCACAGTGCTCTTACAGCCTACCGGGAACATCTCTTCCAAAGGCCTGTGAAACGCAGTTTCTTTGCAGGCCTGATCTGGCTGAAGTAGGACTTCTGCTCTGGGTGTGCTACATTGCCCTAGAGCTGAAAGGCACAACGTGCAGGCTTCTTTCCAAAGGGCGAGTTGGGCCCCACAGCATCTTGCTTCCAGCTCTTTGGGAAGCTAAGAAACAACTCGCTCTGCACAGTGCTCTTACAGCCTACCGGGAACATCTCTTCCAAAGGCCTGTGAAACGCAGTTTCTTTGCAGGCCTGATCTGGCTGAAGTAGGACTTCTGCTCTGGGTGTGCTACATTGCCCTAGAGCTGAAAGGCACAACGTGCAGGCTTCTTTCCAAAGGGCGAGTTGGGCCCCACAGCATCTTGCTTCCAGCTCTTTGGGAAGCTAAGAAACAACTCGCTCTGCACAGTGCTCTTACAGCCTACCGGGAACATCTCTTCCAAAGGCCTGTGAAACGCAGTTTCTTTGCAGGCCTGATCTGGCTGAAGTAGGACTTCTGCTCTGGGTGTGCTACATTGCCCTAGAGCTGAAAGGCACAACGTGCAGGCTTCTTTCCAAAGGGCGAGTTGGGCCCCACAGCATCTTGCTTCCAGCTCTTTGGGAAGCTAAGAAACAACTCGCTCTGCACAGTGCTCTTACAGCCTACCGGGAACATCTCTTCCAAAGGCCTGTGAAACGCAGTTTCTTTGCAGGCCTGATCTGGCTGAAGTAGGACTTCTGCTCTGGGTGTGCTACATTGCCCTAGAGCTGAAAGGCACAACGTGCAGGCTTCTTTCCAAAGGGCGAGTTGGGCCCCACAGCATCTTGCTTCCAGCTCTTTGGGAAGCTAAGAAACAACTCGCTCTGCACAGTGCTCTTACAGCCTACCGGGAACATCTCTTCCAAAGGCCTGTGAAACGCAGTTTCTTTGCAGGCCTGATCTGGCTGAAGTAGGACTTCTGCTCTGGGTGTGCTACATTGCCCTAGAGCTGAAAGGCACAACGTGCAGGCTTCTTTCCAAAGGGCGAGTTGGGCCCCACAGCATCTTGCTTCCAGCTCTTTGGGAAGCTAAGAAACAACTCGCTCTGCACAGTGCTCTTACAGCCTACCGGGAACATCTCTTCCAAAGGCCTGTGAAACGCAGTTTCTTTGCAGGCCTGATCTGGCTGAAGTAGGACTTCTGCTCTGGGTGTGCTACATTGCCCTAGAGCTGAAAGGCACAACGTGCAGGCTTCTTTCCAAAGGGCGAGTTGGGCCCCACAGCATCTTGCTTCCAGCTCTTTGGGAAGCTAAGAAACAACTCGCTCTGCACAGTGCTCTTACAGCCTACCGGGAACATCTCTTCCAAAGGCCTGTGAAACGCAGTTTCTTTGCAGGCCTGATCTGGCTGAAGTAGGACTTCTGCTCTGGGTGTGCTACATTGCCCTAGAGCTGAAAGGCACAACGTGCAGGCTTCTTTCCAAAGGGCGAGTTGGGCCCCACAGCATCTTGCTTCCAGCTCTTTGGGAAGCTAAGAAACAACTCGCTCTGCACAGTGCTCTTACAGCCTACCGGGAACATCTCTTCCAAAGGCCTGTGAAACGCAGTTTCTTTGCAGGCCTGATCTGGCTGAAGTAGGACTTCTGCTCTGGGTGTGCTACATTGCCCTAGAGCTGAAAGGCACAACGTGCAGGCTTCTTTCCAAAGGGCGAGTTGGGCCCCACAGCATCTTGCTTCCAGCTCTTTGGGAAGCTAAGAAACAACTCGCTCTGCACAGTGCTCTTACAGCCTACCGGGAACATCTCTTCCAAAGGCCTGTGAAACGCAGTTTCTTTGCAGGCCTGATCTGGCAGAAGTAGGACTTCTGCTCTGGGTGTGCTACATTGCCCTAGAGCTGAAAGGCACAACGTGCAGGCTTCTTTCCAAAGGGCGAGTTGGGCCCCACAGCATCTTGCTTCCAGCTCTTTGGGAAGCTAAGAAACAACTCGCTCTGCACAGTGCTCTTACAGCCTACCGGGAACATCTCTTCCAAAGGCCTGTGAAACGCAGTTTCTTTGCAGGCCTGATCTGGCTGAAGTAGGACTTCTGCTCTGGGTGTGCTACATTGCCCTAGAGCTGAAAGGCACAACGTGCAGGCTTCTTTCCAAAGGGCGAGTTGGGCCCCACAGCATCTTGCTTCCAGCTCTTTGGGAAGCTAAGAAACAACTCGCTCTGCACAGTGCTCTTACAGCCTACCGGGAACATCTCTTCCAAAGGCCTGTGAAACGCAGTTTCTTTGCAGGCCTGATCTGGCTGAAGTAGGACTTCTGCTCTGGGTGTGCTACATTGCCCTAGAGCTGAAAGGCACAACGTGCAGGCTTCTTTCCAAAGGGCGAGTTGGGCCCCACAGCATCTTGCTTCCAGCTCTTTGGGAAGCTAAGAAACAACTCGCTCTGCACAGTGCTCTTACAGCCTACCGGGAACATCTCTTCCAAAGGCCTGTGAAACGCAGTTTCTTTGCAGGCCTGATCTGGCTGAAGTAGGACTTCTGCTCTGGGTGTGCTACATTGCCCTAGAGCTGAAAGGCACAACGTGCAGGCTTCTTTCCAAAGGGCGAGTTGGGCCCCACAGCATCTTGCTTCCAGCTCTTTGGGAAGCTAAGAAACAACTCGCTCTGCACAGTGCTCTTACAGCCTACCGGGAACATCTCTTCCAAAGGCCTGTGAAACGCAGTTTCTTTGCAGGCCTGATCTGGCAGAAGTAGGACTTCTGCTCTGGGTGTGCTACATTGCCCTAGAGCTGAAAGGCACAACGTGCAGGCTTCTTTCCAAAGGGCGAGTTGGGCCCCACAGCATCTTGCTTCCAGCTCTTTGGGAAGCTAAGAAACAACTCGCTCTGCACAGGGATCTTACAGCCTACCGGGAACATCTCTTCCAAAGGCCTGTGAAACGCAGTTTCTTTGCAGGCCTGATCTGGCAGAAGTAGGACTTCTGCTCTGGGTGTGCTACATTGCCCTAGAGCTGAAAGGCACAACGTGCAGGCTTATTTCCAAAGGGCGAGTTGGGCCCCGCAGCATCTTGCTTCCAGCTCTTTGGGAAGCTAAGAAACAACTCGCTCTGCACAGTGCTCTTACAGCCTACCGGGAACATCTCCTCCAAAGGCCTGTGAAACGCAGTTTCTTTGCAGGCCTGATCTGGCTGAAGTAGGACTTCTGCTCTGGGTGTGCTACATTGCCCTAGAGCTGAAAGGCACAACGTGCAGGCTTCTTTCCAAAGGGCGAGTTGGGCCCCACAGCATCTTGCTTCCAGCTCTTTGGGAAGCTAAGAAACAACTCGCTCTGCACAGTGCTCTTACAGCCTACCGGGAACATCTCTTCCAATGGCCTGTGAAACGCAGTTTCTTTGCAGGCCTGATCTGGCCGAAGTAGGACTTCTGCTCTGGGTATGCTACATTGCCCTAGAGCTGAAAGGCACAAGGTGCAGGCTTCTTTCCAAAGGGCGAGTTGGGCCACACAGCATCTTGCTTCCAGCTCTTTGGGAAGCTAAGAAACAACTCGCTCTGCACAGTGCTCTTACAGCCTACCGGGAACATCTCTTCCAAAGGCCTGTGAAACGCAGTTTCTTTGCAGGCCTGATCTGGCTGAAGTAGGACTTCTGCTCTGGGTGTGCTACATTGCCCTAGAGCTGAAAGGCCTAACGTACAGGCTTCTTTCGAAATGGCGATTTGGGACCCACAGCATCTTGCTTCCAGCTCTTTGGGAAGCTAACAAACAAGTCGCTCTGCACAGTGCTCTTACAGTCTACCGGGAACATCTCTTCCAAAGGCCTGTGAAACGCAGTTTCTTTGCAGGCCTGATCTGGCAGAAGTAGGACTTCTGCTCTGGGTGTGCTACATTGCCCTAGAGCTGAAAGGCACAACGTGCAGGCTTCTTTCCAAAGGGCGAGTAGGGCCCCACAGCATCTTGCTTCCAGCTCTTTGGGAAGCTAAGAAACAACTCGCTCTGCACAGTGCTCTTACTGCCTACCGGGAATATCTCTTCTAAAGGCCTGTGAAACGCAGTTTCTTTGCAGGCCTGATCTGGCTGAAGTAGGACTTCTGCTCTGGGTGTGCTACATTGCCCTAGAGCTGAAAGGCACAACGTGCAGGCTTCTTTCCAAAGGGCGAGTTGGGCCCCACAGCATCCTGCTTCCAGCTCTTTGGGAAGCTAAGAAACAACTCGCTCTGCACAGTGCTCTTACAGCCTACCGGGAACATCTCTTCCAAAGGCCTGTGAAACGCAGTTTCTTTGCAGGCCTGATCTGGCTGAAGTAGGACTTTTGCTCTGGGTGTGCTACATTGCCCTAGAGCTGAAAGGCACAACGTGCAGGCTTCTTTCCAAAGGGCGAGTTGGGCCCCACAGCATCTTGCTTCCAGCTCTTTGGGAAGCTAAGAAACAACTCGCTCTGCACAGTGCTCTTACAGCCTACCGGGAACATCTCTTCCAAAGGCCTGTGAAAGGCAGTTTCTTTGCCGGCCTGATCTGGCTGAAGTAGGACTTCTGCTCTGGGTGTGCTACATTGCCCTACAGCTGAAAGGCACAACGTGCAGGCTTCTTTCCAAAGGGCGAGTTGGGCCCCACAGAATCTTGCTTCCAGCTCTTTGGGAAGCTAAGAAACAACTCGCTCTGCACAGTGCTCTTACAGCCTACCGGGAACATCTCTTCCAAAGGCCTGTGAAACGCAGTTTCTTTGCAGGCCTGATCTGGCAGAAGTAGGACTTCTGCTCTGGGTGTGCTACATTGCCCTAGAGCTGAAAGGCACAACGTGCAGGCTTCTTTCCAAAGGGCGAGTTGGGCCCCACAGCATCTTGCTTCCAGCTCTTTGGGAAGCTAAGAAACAACTCGCTCTGCACAGTGCTCTTACAGCCTACCGGGAACATCTCTTCCAAAGGCCTGTGAAACGCAGTTTCTTTGCAGGCCTGATCTGGCTGAAGTAGGACTTCTGCTCTGGGTGTGCTACATTGCCCTAGAGCTGAAAGGCACAACGTGCAGGCTTCTTTCCAAAGGGCGAGTTGGGCCCCACAGCATCTTGCTTCCAGCTCTTTGGGAAGCTAAGAAACAACTCGCTCTGCACAGTGCTCTTACAGCCTACCGGGAACATCTCTTCCAAAGGCCTGTGAAACGCAGTTTCTTTGCAGGCCTGATCTGGCTGAAGTAGGACTTCTGCTCTGGGTGTGCTACATTGCCCTAGAGCTGAAAGGCACAACGTGCAGGCTTCTTTCCAAAGGGCGAGTTGGGCCCCACAGCATCTTGCTTCCAGCTCTTTGGGAAGCTAAGAAACAACTCGCTCTGCACAGTGCTCTTACAGCCTACCGGGAACATCTCTTCCAAAGGCCTGTGAAACGCAGTTTCTTTGCAGGCCTGATCTGGCTGAAGTAGGACTTCTGCTCTGGGTGTGCTACATTGCCCTAGAGCTGAAAGGCACAACGTGCAGGCTTCTTTCCAAAGGGCGAGTTGGGCCCCACAGCATCTTGCTTCCAGCTCTTTGGGAAGCTAAGAAACAAGTCGCTCTGCACAGTGCTCTTACATCCTACCGGGAACATCTCTTCCAAAGGCCTGTGAAACGCAGTTTCTTTGCAGGCCTGATCTGGCTGAAGTAGGACTTCTGCTCTGGGTGTGCTACATTGCCCTAGAACTGAAAGGCACAACGTGCAGGCTTCTTTCCAAAGGGCGAGTTCGGCCCCACAGCATCTTGCTACCAGCTCTTTGGGAAGCTAAGAAACAACTCGCTCTGCACAGTGCTCTTACAGCCTACCGGGAACATCTCTTCCAAAGGCCTGTGAAACGCAGTTTCTTTGCAGGCCTGATCTGTCTGAAGTAGGACTTCTGCTCTGGGTGTGCCACATTGCCCTAGAGCTGAAAGGCACAACGTGCAGGCTTCTTTCCAAAGGGCGAGTTGGGACCCACAGCATCTTGCTTCCAGCTCTTTGGGAAGCTAAGAAACAACTCGCTCTGCACAGTTCTCTCACAGCCTACCGGGAACATCTCTTCCAAAGGCCTGTGAAATGCAGTTTCTTTGCAGGCCTGATCTGGCAGAAGTAGGACTTCTGCTCTGGGTCTGCTACATTGCCCTAGAGCTGAAAGGCACAACGTGTAGGCTTCTTTCCAAAGGGCGAGTTGGGCCCCACAGCATCTTGCTTCCAGCTCTTTGGGAAGCTAAGAAACAACTCGCTCTGCACAGTGCGCTTACAGCCTACCGGGAACATCTCTTCCAAAGGCCTGTGAAACGCAGTTTCTTTGCAGGCCTGATCTGGCTGAAGTAGGACTTCTGCTCTGGGTGTGCTACATTGCCCTAGAGCTGAAAGGCACAACGTGCAGGCTTCTTTCCAAAGGGCGAGTTGGGCCCCACAGCATCTTGCTTCCAGCTCTTTGGGAAGCTAAGAAACAACTCGCTCTGCACAGTGCTCTTACAGCCTACCGGGAACATCTCTTCCAAAGGCCTGTGAAACGCAGTTTCTTTGCAGGCCTGATCTGGCTGAAGTAGGACTTCTGCTCTGGGTGTGCTACATTGCCCTAGAGCTGAAAGGCACAACGTGCAGGCTTCTTTCCAAAGGGCGAGTTGGGCCCCACAGCATCTTGCTTCCAGCTCTTTGGGAAGCTAAGAAACAACTCACTCTGCACAGTGCTCTTACAGCGTACCGGGAACATCTCTTCCAAAGGCCTGTGAAACGCAGTTTCTTTGCAGGCCTGATCTGGCTGAAGTAGGACTTCTGCTCTGGGTGTGCTACATTGCCCTAGAGCTGAAAGGCACAACGTGCAGGCTTCTTTCCAAAGGGCGAGGTGGGCCACACAGCATCTTGCTTCCAGCTCTTTGGGAAGCTAAGAAACAAGTCGCTCTGCACAGTGCTCTTACATCCTACCGGGAACATCTCTTCCAAAGGACTGTGAAACGCAGTTTCTTTGCAGGCCTGATCTGGCTGAAGTAGGACTTCTGCTCTGGGTGTGCTACATTGCCCTAGAACTGAAAGGCACAACGTGCAGGCTTCTTTCCAAAGGGCGAGTTCGGCCCCACAGAATCTTGCTACCAGCTCTTTGGGAAGCTAAGAAACAACTCGCTCTGCACAGTGCTCTTACAGCCTACCGGGAACATC
Source organism: Equus przewalskii (assembly GCF_037783145.1). Classification (NCBI taxonomy): domain Eukaryota; kingdom Metazoa; phylum Chordata; class Mammalia; order Perissodactyla; family Equidae; genus Equus; species Equus przewalskii. Next base: position 23,689 of record NW_027227139.1, read on the forward strand.
TCTTCCAAAGGCCTGTGAAACGCAGTTTCTTTGAAGGCCTGATCTGGCTGAAGTAGGACTTCTGCTCTGGGTGTGCTACATTGCCCTAGAGCTGAAAGGCACAACGTGCAGGCTTCTTTCCAAAGGGCGAGTTGGGCCCCACAGCATCTTGCTTCCAGCTCTTTGGGAAGCTAAGAAACAACTCGCTCTGCACAGTGCTCTTACAGCCTACCGGGAACATCTCTTCCAAAGGCCTGTGAAACGCAGTTTCTTTGCAGGCCTGATCTGGCTGAAGTAGGACTTCTGCTCTGGGTGTGCTACATTGCCCTAGAGCTGAAAGGCACAACGTGCAGGCTTCTTTCCAAAGGGCGAGTTGGGCCCCACAGCATCTTGCTTCCAGCTCTTTGGGAAGCTAAGATACAACTCGCTCTGCACAGTGCTCTTACAGCCTACCGGGAACATCTCTTCCAAAGGCCTGTGAAACGCAGTTTCTTTGCAGGCCTGATCTGGCTGAAGTAGGACTTCTGCTCTGGGTGTGCTACATTGCCCTAGAGCTGAAAGGCACAACGTGCAGGCTTCTTTCCAAAGGGCGAGTTGGGCCCCACAGCATCTTGCTTCCAGCTCTTTGGGAAGCTAAGAAACAACTCGCTCTGCACAGTGCTCTTACAGCGTACCGGGAACATCTCTTCCAAAGGCCTGTGAAACGCAGTTTCTTTGCAGGCCTGATCTGGCTGAAGTAGGACTTCTGCTCTGGGTGTGCTACATTGCCCTAGAGCTGAAAGGCACAACGTGCAGGCTTCTTTCCAAAGGGCGAGTTGGGACCCACAGCATCTTGCTTCCAGCTCTTTGGGAAGCTAAGAAACAACTCGCTCTGCACAGTGCTCTTACAGCCTACCGGGAACATCTCTTCCAAAGGCCTGTGAAACGCAGTTTCTTTGCAGGCCTGATCTGGCTGAAGTAGGACTTCTGCTCTGGGTGTGCTACATTGCCCTAGAGCTGAAAGGCACAACGTGCAGGCTTCTTTCCAAAGGGCGAGTTGGGCCCCACAGCATCTTGCTTCCAGCTCTTTGGGAAGCTAAGATACAACTCGCTCTGCACAGTGCTCTTACAGCCTACCGGGAAGATCTCTTCCAAAGGCCTGTGAAACGCAGTTTCTTTGCAGGCCTGATCTGGCTGAAGTAGGACTTCTGCTCTGGGTGTGCTACATTGCCCTAGAGCTGAAAGGCACAACGTGCAGGCTTCTTTCCAAAGGGCGAGTTGGGCCCCACAGCATCTTGCTTCCAGCTCTTTGGGAAGCTAAGAAACAACTCGCTCTGCACAGTGCTCTTACAGCCTACCGGGAACATCTCTTCCAAAGGCCTGTGAAACGCAGTTTCTTTGCAGGCCTGATCTGGCTGAAGTAGGACTTCTGCTCTGGGTGTGCTACATTGCCCTAGAGCTGAAAGGCACAACGTGCAGGCTTCTTTCCAAAGGGCGAGTTGGGCCCCACAGCATCTTGCTTCCAGCTCTTTGGGAAGCTAAGAAACAACTCACTCTGCACAGTGCTCTTACAGCGTACCGGGAACATCTCTTCCAAAGGCCTGTGAAACGCAGTTTCTTTGCAGGCCTGATCTGGCTGAAGTAGGACTTCTGCTCTGGGTGTGCTACATTGCCCTAGAGCTGAAAGGCACAACGTGCAGGCTTCTTTCCAAAGGGCGAGTTGGGACCCAAAGCATCTTGCTTCCAGCTCTTTGGGAAGCTAAGAAACAACTCGCTCTGCACAGTGCTCTTACAGCCTACCGGGAACATCTCTTCCAAAGGCCTGTGAAACGCAGTTTCTTTGCAGGCCTGATCTGGCTGAAGTAGGACTTCTGCTCTGGGTGTGCTACATTGCCCTAGAGCTGAAAGGCACAACGTGCAGGCTTCTTTCCAAAGGGCGAGTCGGGTCCCACAGCATCTTGCTTCCAGCTCTTTGGGAAGCTAAGAAACAACTCGCTCTACACAGTGCTCTTACAGCCTACCGGGAACATCTCTTCCAAAGGCCTGTGAAACGCAGTTTCTTTGCAGGCCTGATCTGGCAGAAGTAGGACTTCTGCTATGGGTGTGCTACATTGCCCTAGAGCTGAAAGGCACAACGTGCAGGCTTCTTTCAAAAGGGCGAATAGGGCCCCACAGCATCTTCCTTCCAGCTCTTTGGGAAGCTAAGAAACAACTCGCTCTGCACAGTGCTCTTACAGCCTACCGGGAACATCTCTTCCAAAGGCCTGTGAAACGCAGTTTCTTTGCAGGCCTGATCTGGCAGAAGTAGGACTTCTGCTCTGGGTGTGCTACATTGCCCTAGAGCTGAAAGGCACAACGTGCAGGCTTCTTTCCAAAGGGCGAGTTGGGCCCCACAGCATCTTGCTTCCAGCTCTTTGGGAAGCTAAGAAACAACTCGCTCTGCACAGTGCTCTTACAGCCTACCGGGAACATCTCTTCCAAAGGCCTGTGAAACGCAGTTTCTTTGCAGGCCTGATCTGGCTGAAGTAGGACTTCTGCTCTGGGTGTGCTACATTGCCCTAGAGCTGAAAGGCACAACGTGCAGGCTTCTTTCCAAAGGGCGAGTTGGGCCCCACAGCATCTTGCTTCCAGCTCTTTGGGAAGCTAAGAAACAACTCGCTCTGCACAGTGCTCTTACAGCCTACCGGGAACATCTCTTCCAATGGCCTGTGAAACGCAGTTTCTTTGCAGGCCTGATCTGGCAGAAGTAGGACTTCTGCTCTGGGTGTGCTACATTGCCCTAGAGCTGAAAGGCACAACGTGCAGGCTTCTTTCCAAAGGGCGAGTTGGGCCCCACAGCATCTTGCTTCCAGCTCTTTGGGAAGCTAAGAAACAACTCGCTCTGCAC
>NW_027227140.1:0-35209 GCF_037783145.1 Equus przewalskii
CTAATGTCCAGCGGTCGTTCCTGCGGGTCGAGCCGGTGGTTGCGGCGTGTCCGGCAGGTGGTTCCGGTCTGTCCGGCAGGTGGTTCTGTGGTGTCCGGCACGAGGTTCAGTCTGAGAGGCTGTGCCGGCATGCCCCTCACGTGATTCCGGCTTGTCCCCGAAGTGCTGCTGGTGTAGCGGGCTGGTGATTTTGCCGTGTCTGGCAGGTGGTTCAGGCGAGTTGAGCAGGTGGTTGCGACGTGCTCGGCATGTGCTTCCGGCGTCTCCGGCACGTGTTTCTGGCTCATCTGACTGGTGGTTCCGGCATGCCCAAAAGTTGATTCCGGTCTGCCCGGTAGGTGGTTCCGGCGTGCAAGGCACGTGGTTCTGGTCCGTGTCAGAGGTGGTTGCGTATGCCCAACAGGTGATTCCGGACTGTCCGCCACGTGCTTCTGGCACGTCTGAGAGGTGGTTCCAACATGCCCGGCAGGTCATTTCGGAGAGTCGTCCAACTGGTTCTGGCGTAGCCCGCAGGTGATTTTGGCGTGTCCGTCAGGTGGTTCCGCCGTGCTCGGCAGGTGGTTCAGGCATGGCCGTCACGTGGTTCCAGTCTGTCCAGGACGTGTTTCCAGCTTCTCCGGCAGGTGGTTCTGGTACGTCTGAGAGGTGGTTCCGCCATGGCTGGCAGGCGATTCCAGACCGTCCCCCAGGTGGTTCTGGCATAGCCAGCAGTTGATATTGGCCTGTCCGGCAGGTGGTTCCAGCGAGTCGAACAGGTGGCTCCTGCGTGCTCGACAGGTGTTTCCGGTCTGTCCGGCAGGTGATTCCGGCGTGTCCGGCACGTGCTTCCGGCACGTCTGAGAGGTGGTTCCGGCATGCACGACAGGTGATTTCGTAGTGTCGGCCAGGTGGTTCTGGCGTACCCGGCAGGTGATTTTGGCGTGTCCGGCAGGTGTTTCTGGCGAGTCGAGCAGGTGGCTCCGGCATGCTCGGCAGGTGCTTCCGGCGTCTCCGGCACGTGGTTCTGGTGTGTCTGAGAGCTGGTTCCGGCATGACCGGCAGATGATTCCGGAGTGTCCGCCAAGTGGTTCTGGCGTACCCGGCTGGTGATTTGGGCATGTCAGGTAGGTGGTTCCGGCGAGTCGAGCAGGTGGCTCCGGCGTGCTCGGCAGGTTGTTCAGACGGGTCTGGCAGGTGTTTTCCGTCTGTTCGGGGTGTGGTTCCAGCATCTCATGCACATGGTTCTGACACGTCTGAGATGTGGTTCCGGCCGGCCCGACAGGTGTTTCCACAGTGTCCGCCAAGCGGTTCTGGCGTAGTAGGCAGGTGATTTTGGCATGACCGCCAGGTGGTTCCAGCAAGCCCGGCAGGTGATTCCGAAGTGTTCCCCAACTGGTTGTGGCGTAGCCGGCAGGTGATTTTGGCGTGTCCGGCAGGTGGTTCTGGCGAGTCGAGCAGGTGGTTCCGGCGTGCTCGGCAGGTGCTTCCGGGGTCATTGGCACGTGGTTCTGGCATATCTGAGAGGTGGTTCCGGCATGCCCGGCAGGTGATTCCGGAGTGTTCGCCAAGTGTTTCCGGCGTAGCCGGCAGGTGATTTTGCATGTCCAGCGGTCGTTCCGGCGGGTCGAGCCGGTGGTTGCGGTGTGTCCGGCAGGTGGTTCCGGTCTGTCCTGCAGGTGGTTCTGTGGTGTCCGGCACGAGGTTCAGTCTGAGAGGCTGTGCCGGCATGCCCCTCACGTGATTCCCGCTTGTCCCCGAAGTGCTGCTGGTGTAGCGGGCAGGTGATTTTGGCGTGTCCGGCAGGTGGTTCAGGCGAGTTGAGCAGGTGGTTGCGACGTGCTCGGCAGGTGCTTCCGGCGTCTCCGGCACGTGTTTCTGGCACATCTGACTGGTGGTTCCGGCATGCCCAAAAGTTGATTCCGGTCTGTCCGGTAGGTGGTTCCGGCGTGCACGGCACGTGGTTCTGCTACGTGTCAGAGGTGGTAGCGTATGCCCAACAGGTGATTCCGGACTGTCCGCCACGTGCTTCTGGCACGTCTGAGAAGTGGTTCCGGCATGCCCGGCAGGTGGTTCCGGTCTGTCCGGCAGGTGGTTCTGTGGTGTCCTGCACGAGGTTCAGTCTGAGAGGCTGTGCCGGCATGCCCCTCACGTGATTCCGGCTTGTCCCCGAAGTGGTGCTGGTGTAGCGGGCAGGTGATTTTGGCGTGTCCGCCAGGTGGTTCCAGCGAGTTGAACAGGTGGCTCCGGCGTTCTTGGCAGGTGGTTCCGGTCTGTCCGGTAGGTGTTTCCGGCGTGTCTGGCACATGCTTCCGGCACGTCTGAGAGGTGTTTCCGGCATGCGCGGCAGGTGATTCCGTAGTGTCCGCCAGGTGGTTCTGGCATACCCGGCAGTTGATTTTCGCGTGTCCGGCAGGTGTTTCTGGCGAGTCGAGCAGGTGTCTCCGGCATGCTCGGCAGGTGCTTCCGGCGTCTCCGGCACTTGGTTCTGGTGTGTCTGAGAGCTGGTTCCGGCATGTCCAGCAGATGATTTCGGAGTGTCCGCCAAGTGGTTCTGGCATACCCAGCAGGTGATTTTGGCGTGTCAGGGAGGTGGCGCCGGTGAGTCGAGCAGGTGGTTCCGGCGTGCTCGGCTGGTGCTTCCGGGGTCATTGGCACGGGGTTCTGGCATGTCTGAGAGGTGGTTCCTGCATGCCCGGCAAGTGATTCCGGAGTGTTCGCCAAGTGGTTCTGGCATAGTCGGCAGGTGATTTTGGCATGTCCGGCAGGTGGTTCAGGCGAGTTGAGCAGGTGGTTCCAACGTGCTTGGCAGGTGCTTCCGGCGTCTCCGGCACGTGTTTCTGGCACATCTGACAGGTGGTTCCGGCATGCCCGAAAGGTGATTCCGGTCTGTCCGGTAGGTGGTTCCAGCCTGCACGGCATGTGGTTCTGGTACGTCTCAGAGGTGGTTGCGCATGCCCAACAGGTGATTCCGGACTGTCCGCCACATGGTTCTGGCACGTCTGAGAGGTGGTTCCGGCATGCCCGGCAGGTCATCCCAGAGAGTCCTCCAAATGGTTATGGCGTAGCCCGCAGGTGATTTTGGCGCGTCCGGCAGGTGGTTCCGCCGTGCTCGGCAGGTGGTTCAGGCATGGCCGTCACGTGGTTCCAGTCTGTCCAGGACGTGTTTCCAACTTCTCCGGCAGGTGGTTCTCGTACGTCTGTGAGTTGGTTCCGGCCGGCCCGACAGGTGTTTCCACAGTGTCCGCCAAGTGGTACTGGCGTAGTTGGCAGGTTTTTTTGGCCTGTCCGGCAGGTGGTTCCAGCGAGTCGAACAGGTGGCTCCGGCATGCTCGGCAGCTGGTTCCGGTCTGTCCGGTAGGTGATTCCGGCGTGTCCGGCACGTGCTTCCGGCACGTCTGAGAGGTGGTTCCGGCATGCGCGACAGGTGATTTCGGAGTGTCCGCCAGGTGGTTCTGGCGTACCCGGCAGGTGATTTTGGCGTGTCCGGCAGGTGTTTCTGGCGAGTCGAGCAGGTGGCTCCGGCATGCTCGGCAGGTGCTTCCGGCGTCTCCGGCACTTGGTTCTGGTGTGTCTGAGAGCTGGTTCCGGCATGTCCGGCAGATGATTCCGGAGTGTCCGCCAAGTGGTTCTGGCATACCCAGCAGGTGATTTTGGCGTGTCAGGGAGGTGGTACCGGTGAGTCGAGCAGGTGGTTCCGGCGTGCTCAGCAGGTGGTTCAGGCGGTTCTGGCAGGTGGTATCCGTCTGTTCGGGGTGTGGTTCCAGCATCTCATGAACACGTTTCTGGCACGTCTGAGATGTGGTTCCAGCCGGCCCGACAGGTGTTTCCGCAGTGTCCGCCAAGCGGTTCTGGCGTAGTTGGCAGGTGATTTTGGCATGACTGGCAGGTGGTTCCAGCAAGCCTGGCAGGTGATTCCAAAGTGTTCACCAACTGGTTGTGGCGTAGCCGGCAGGTGATTTTTGCGTGATCGGCAGGTGGTTCTGGCGAGTCGAGCAGGTGGTTCCGGCGTGCTCGGCTGGTGCTTCCGGGGTCATTGGCACGGGGTTCTGGCATGTCTGAGAGGTGGTTCCTGCATGCCCGGCAAGTGATTCCGGAGTGTTCGCCAAGTGGTTCTGGCATAGCCGGCAGGTGATTTTGGCATGTCCGGAAGGTGGTTCAGGCGAGTTGAGCAGGTGGTTCCAACGTGCTTGGCAGGTGCTTCCGGCGTCTCTGGCACGTGTTTCTGGCACATCTGACAGGTGGTTCCGGCATGCCCGAAAGGTGATTCCGGTCTGTCCGGTAGGTGGTTCCAGCCTGCACGGCTTGTGGTTCTGGTACGTCTCAGAGGTGGTTGCGCATGCCCAACAGGTGATTCCGGACTGTCCGCCACATGGTTCTGGCACGTCTGAGAGGTGGTTCCGGCATGCCTGGCAGGTCATCCCAGAGAGTCCTCCAAGTGGTTCTGGCATAACACGCAGGCGATTTTGGCGTGTCTGGCAGGTTGTTCCGTTGTGCTTGGCAGGTGGTTCAGGCTTGGCCGCCAGGTGGTTCCAGACTGTCCAGGACGTGTTTCCAGCTTCTCCGGCAGGTGGTTCTGGTACGTCTGAGAGGTGGTTCCGCCATGGCTGGCAGGTGATTCCGGACCGTCCCCCAGGTGGTTCTGGCATAGCCAGCAGTTGATATTGGCCTGTCCGGCAGGTGGTTCCAGCGAGTCGAACAGGTGGCTCCGGCGTGCTCGGCAGGTGGTTCCGGTCTGTCCGGTAGGTGATTCCGGCGTGTCCGGCACGTGCTTCCGGCACGTCTGAGAGGTGGTTCCGGCATGCGCGACAGGTGATTTCGGAGTGTCCGCCAGGTGGTTCTGGCGTACCCGGCAGGTGATTTTGGAGTGTCCGGCAGGTGTTTCTGGCGAGTCGAGCAGGTGGCTCCGGCATGCTCGGCAGGTGCTTCCGGCGTCTCCTGCACTTGGTTCTGGTGTGTCTGAGAGCTGGTTCCGGCATGTCCGGCAGATGATTCCGGAGTGTCCGCCAAGTGGTTCTGGCATACCCGGCTGGTGATTTGGGCATGTCAGGTAGGTGGTTCCGGCGAGTCGAGCAGGTGGCTCCGGCGTGCTCGGCAGGTTGTTCAGACGGGTCTGGCAGGTGTTTTCCGTCTGTTCGGGGTGTGGTTCCAGCATCTCATGCACATGGTTCTGGCACGTCTGAGATGTGGTTCCGGCCGGCCCGACAGGTGTTTCCACAGTGTCCGCCAAGTGGTACTGGCGTCGTTGGCAGGTGATTTTGGCATGACCGGCAGGTGGTTCCAGCAAGCCCGGCAGGTGATTCCGAAGTGTTCCCCAACTGGTTGTGGCGTAGCCGGCAGGTGATTTTTGCGTGTCCGGCAGGTGGTTCTGGCGAGTCGAGCAGGTGGTTCCGGCGTGCTCGGCAGGTGCTTCCGGGGTCATTGGCACGTGGTTCTGGCATATCTGAGAGGTGGTTCCGGCATGCCCGGCAGGTGATTCCAGAGTGTTCGCCAAGTGTTTCCGGCGTAGCCGGCAGGTGATTTTGCATGTCCAGCGGTCGTTCCGGCGGGTCGAGCCGGTGGTTCCGGCGTGTCCGGCTGGTGGTTCCGATCTGTCCGGCAGGTGGTTCTGTGGTGTCCGGCACGAGGTTCAGTCTGAGAGGCTGTGCCGGCATGCCCCTCACGTGATTCCGGCTTGTCCCCGAAGTGGTGCTGGTGTAGCGGGCAGGTGATTTTGGCGTGTCCGGCAGGTGGTTCAGGCGAGTTGAGCAGGTGGTTGCGACGTGCTCGACAGGTGCTTCCGGCGTCTCCGGCACGTGTTTCTGGCACATCTGACTGGTGGTTCCGGCATGCCCAAAAGTTGATTCCGGTCTGTCCGGTAGGTGGTTCCGGCGTGCACGGCACGTGGTTCTGGTACGTGTCAGAGGTGGTTGCGTATGCCCAACAGGTGATTCCGGACTGTCCGCCACGTGCTTCTGGTACGTCTGAGAGGTGGTTCCAACATGCCCGGCTGGTCATTTCGGAGAGTCGTCCAAGTGGTTCGGGCGTAGCCCGCAGGTGATTTTGGCGTGTCCGGCAGGTGGTTCCGCCGTGCTCGGCAGGTGGTTCAGGCATGGACGTCACGTGGTTCCAGTCTGTCCAGGACGTGTTTCCAGCTTCTCCGGCAGGTGGCTCTGGTACTTCTGAGAGGTGGTTCCGCCATGGCTGGCAGGTGATCCCAGACTGTCCCCCAGGTGGTTCTGGCATAGCCAGCAGTTGATATTGGCCTGTCCGGCAGGTGGTTCCAGCGAGTCGAACAGGTGGCTCCGGCGTTCTTGGCAGGTGGTTCCGGTCTGTCCGGTAGGTGTTTCCGGCGTGTCTGGCACGTGCTTCTGGCACGTCTGAGAGGTGGTTCCGGCATGCGCGGCAGGTGATTCCGTAGTGTCCGCCAGGTGGTTCTGGCATACCCGGCAGGTGATTTTGGCTTGTCCGGCAGGTGTTTCTGGCGAGTCGAGCAGGTGGCTCCGGCATGCTCGGCAGGTGCTTCCGGCATCTCCGGCACTTGGTTCTGGTGTGTCTGAGAGCTGGTTCCGGCATGTCCGGCAGATGATTCCGGAGTGTCCGCCAAGTGGTTCTGGCATACCCAGCAGGTGATTTTGGCATGTCAGGGAGGTGGTACCGGTGAGTCGAGCAGCTGGTTCCGGCGTGCTCAGCAGATGGTTCAGGCGGTTCTGGCAGGTGGTATCCGTCTGTTCGTGGTGTGGTTCCAGCATCTCATGAACACGTTTCTGGCACGTCTGAGATGTGGTTCCAGCCGGCCCGACAGGTGTTTCCGCAGTGTCCGCCAAGCGGTTCTGGCATAGTCGGCAGGTGATTTTGGCATGACCGGCAGGTGGTTCCAGCAAGCCTGGCAGGTGATTCCAAAGTGTTCACCAACTGGTTGTGGCGTAGCCGGCAGGTGATTTTTGCGTGATCGGCAGGTGGTTCTGGCGAGTCGAGCAGGTGGTTCCGGCGTGCTCGGCTGGTGCTTCCGGGGTCATTGGCACGGGGTTCTGGCATGTCTGAGAGGTGGTTCCTTCATGCCCGGCAAGTGATTCCGGAGTGTTCGCCAAGTGGTTCTGGCATAGTCGGCAGGTGATTTTGGCATGTCCGGCAGGTGGTTCAGGCGAGTTGAGCAGGTGGTTCCAACGTGCTTGGCAGGTGCTTCCGGCGTCTCCGGCACGTGTTTCTGGCACATCTGACAGGTGGTTCCGGCATGCCCGAAAGGTGATTCCGGTCTGTCCGGTAGGTGGTTCCAGCCTGCACGGCATGTGGTTCTGGTACGTCTCAGAGGTGGTTGCGCATTCCCAACAGGTGTTTCTAGACTGTCGGCCACATGGTTCTGGCACGTATGAGAGGTGGTTCCGGCATGCCCGGCAGGTCATCCCAGAGAGTCCTCCAAGTGGTTCTGGCATAACACGCAGGTGATTTTGGCGTGTCTGGCAGGTTGTTCCGTTGTGCTTGGCAGGTGGTTCAGGCCTGGCCGGCAGGTGGTTCCAGACTGTCCAGGACGTGTTTCCAGCTTCTCCGGCAGGTGGTTGTGGTACGTCTGAGAGTTGGTTCCGCCATGGCTGGCAGGTGATTCCGGACCGTCCCCCAGGTGGTTCTGGCATAGCCAGCAGTTGATATTGGGCTGTCCGGCAGGTGGTTCCAGAGAGTCGAAGAGGTGGCTCCGGCGTGCTCGGCAGGTGGTTCCGGTCTGTCCGGTAGGTGATTCCGGTGTGTCCGGCACGTGCTTCCGGCACGTCTGAGAGGTGGTTCCGGCATGCGCGACAGGTGATTTCGGAGTGTCCGCCAGGTGGTTCTGGCGTACCCGGCAGGTGATTTTGGCGTGTCTCTCAGGTGTTTCTGGCGAGTCGAGCAGGTGGCTCCGGCATGCTCGGCAGGTGCTTCCAGGGTCATTGGCACGTGCTTCTGGCATATCTGAGAGGTGGTTCCGGCATGCCCGGCAGGTGATTCCGGAGTGTTCGCCAAGTGTTTCCGGCGTAGCCGGCAGGTGATTTTGCATGTCCAGCGGTCGTTCCGGCGGGTCGAGCCGGTGGTTGCGGCGTGTCCGGCAGGTGGTTCCGGTCTGTCCGGCAGGTGGTTCTGTGGTGTCCGGCACGAGGTTCAGTCTGAGAGGCTGTGCCGGCATGCCCCTCACGTGATTCCGGCTTGTCCCCGAAGTGCTGCTGGTGTAGCGGGCTGGTGATTTTGCCGTGTCTGGCAGGTGGTTCAGGCGAGTTGAGCAGGTGGTTGCGACGTGCTCGGCATGTGCTTCCGGCGTCTCCGGCACGTGTTTCTGGCTCATCTAACTGGTGGTTCCGGCATGCCCAAAAGTTGATTCCGGTATGTCCGGTAGGTGGTTCCGGCGTGCAAGGCACGTGGTTCTGGTCCGTGTCAGAGGTGGTTGCGTATGCCCAACAGGTGATTCCGGACTGTCCGCCACGTGCTTCTGGCACGTCTGAGAGGTGGTTCCAACATGCCCGGCAGGTCATTTCGGAGAGTCGTCCAAGTGGTTCTGGCGTAGCCCGCAGGTGATTTTGGCGTGTCCGGCAGGTGGTTCCGCCGTGCTCGGCAGGTGGTTCAGGCATGGCCGTCACGTGGTTCCAGTCTGTCCAGGACGTGTTTCCAGCTTCTCCGGCAGGTGGTTCTGGTACGTCTGAGAGGTGGTTCCGCCATGGCTGGCAGGTGATGCCGGACTGTCCCCCAGGTGGTTCTGGCATAGCCAGCAGTTGATATTGGCCTGTCCGGCAGGTGGTTCCAGCGAGTCGAACAGGTGGCTCCGGCGTTCTTGGCAGGTGGTTCCGGTCTGTCCGGTAGGTGTTTCCGGCGTGTCTGGCACGTGCTTCCGGCACGTCTGAGAGGTGGTTCCGGCATGCGCGACAGGTGATTCCGTAGTGTCCGCCAGGTGGTTCTGGCATACCCGGCAGGTGATTTTGGCGTGTCCGGCAGGTGTTTCTGGCGAGTCGAGCAGGTGGCTCCGGCATGCTCGGCAGGTGCTTCCGGCGTCTCCGGCACTTGGTTCTGGTGTGTCTGAGAGCTGGTTCCGGCATGTTCGGCAGATGATTCCGGAGTGTCCGCCAAGTGGTTCTGGCATACCCAGCAGGTGATTTTGGCGTGTCAGGGAGGTGGTACCGGTGAGTCGAGCAGGTGGTTCCGGCGTGCTCAGCAGGTGGTTCAGGCGGTTCTGGCAGGTGGTATCCGTCTGTTCGGCGTGTGGTTCCAGCATCTCATGAACACGTTTCTGGCACGTCTGAGATGTGGTTCCAGCCGGCCCGACAGGTGTTTCCGGAGTGTCCGCCAAGCGGTTCTGGCGTAGTTGGCAGGTGATTTTGGCATGACTGGCAGGTGGTTCCAGCAAGCCTGGCAGGTGATTCCAAAGTGTTCACCAACTGGTTGTGGCGTAGCCGGCAGGTGATTTTTGCGTGATCGGCAGGTGGTTCTGGCGAGTCGAGCAGGTGGTTCCGGCGTGCTCGGCTGGTGCTTCCGGGGTCATTGGCACGGGGTTCTGGCATGTCTGAGAGGTGGTTCCTGCATGCCCGGCAAGTGATTCCGGAGTGTTCACCAAGTGGTTCTGGCATAGTCGCCAGGTGATTTTGGCATGTCCGGCAGGTGGTTCAGGCGAGTTGAGCAGGTGGTTCCAACGTGCTTGGCAGGTGCTTCCGGCGTCTCCGGCACGTGTTTCTGGTACATCTGACAGGTGGTTCCGGCATGCCCGAAAGGTGATTCCGGTCTGTCCGGTAGGTGGTTCCAGCCTGCACGGCATGTGGTTCTGGTACGTCTCAGAGGTGGTTGCGCATGCCCAACAGGTGATTCCGGACTGTCCGCCACATGGTTCTGGCACGTCTGAGAGGTGGTTCCGGCATGCCCGGCAGGTCATCCCAGAGAGTCCTCCAATTGGTTCTGGCATAACACGCAGGTGATTTTGGCGTGTCTGGCAGGTTGTTCCGTTGTGCTTGGCAGGTGGTTCAGGCTTGGCCGGCAGGTGGTTCCAAACTGTCCAGGACGTGTTTCCAGCTTCTCCGGCAGGTGGTTCTGGTACGTCTGAGAGGTGGTTCCGCCATGGCGGGCAGGTGATCCCGGACTGTCCCCCAGGTGGTTCTGGCATAGCCAGCAGTTGATATTGGCCTGTCCGGCAGGTGGTTCCAGCGAGTCGAACAGGTGGCTCCGGCGTTCTTGGCAGGTGGTTCCGGTCTGTCCGGGAGGTGTTTCCGGCGTGTCTGGCACGTGCTTCCGGCACGTCTGAGAGGTGGTTCTGGCATGCGCGGCAGGTGACTCCGTAGTGTCCGCCAGGTGGTTCTGGCATACCCGGCAGGTGATTTTGGCGTGTCCGGCAGGTGTTTCTGGCGAGTCGAGCAGGTGGCTCCGGCATGGTCGGCAGGTGTTTCCGGCGTCTCCGGCACTTGGTTCTGGTGTGTCTGAGAGCTGGTTCCGGCATGTCCGGCAGATGATTCCGGAGTGTCCGCCAAGTGGTTCTGGCATACCCAGCAGGTGATTTTGGCGTGTCAGGGAGGTGGTACCGGTGAGTCGAGCAGGTGGTTCCGGCGTGCTCAGCAGGTGGTTCAGGCGGTTCTGGCAGGTGGTATCCGTCTGTTCGGGGTGTGGTTCCAGCATCTCATGAACACGTTTCTGGCACGTCTGAGATGTGGGTCCAGCCGGCCCGACAAGTGTTTCCGCAGTGTCCGCCAAGCGGTTCTGGCGTAGTTGGCAGGTGATTTTGGATGACTGGCAGGTGGTTCCAGCAAGCCTGGCAGGTGATTCCAAAGTGTTCACCAACTGGTTGTGGCGTAGCCGGCAGGTGATTTCTGCGTGTCTGGCAGGTGGTTCTGGCGAGTTGAGCAGGTGGTTCCGGCGTGCTCGGCAGGTGCTTCCGGGGTCATTGGCACGTGGTTCTAGCATATCTGAGAGGTGGTTCCGGCATGACCGGCAGGTGATTCTGGAGTGTTCTCCAAGTGTTTCCGGCGTAGCCGGCAGGTGATTTTGCATGTCCAGCGGTCGTTCCGGCGGGTCGAGCCGGTGGTTCCGGCGTTTCCGACAGGTGGTTCCGGTCTGTCCGGCAGGTGGTTCTGTGGTGTCCGGCACGAGGTTCAGTCTGAGAGGCTGTGCCGGCATGCCCCTCACGTGATTCCGGCTTGTCCCCGAAGTGGTGCTGGTGTAGCGGGCAGGTGATTTTGGCGTGTCCGGCAGGTGGTTCAGGCGAGTTGAGCAGGTGGTTGCGACGTGCTCGGCAGGTGCTTCCGGCGTCTCCGGCACGTGTTTCTGGCACATCTGACTGGTGGTTCCGGCATGCCCAAAAGTTGATTCCGGTCTGTCCGGTAGGTGGTTCCGGCGTGCACGGCACGTGGTTCTGGTACGTGTCAGAGGTGGTTGCGTATGCCCAACAGGTGATTCCGGACTGTCCGCCACGTGCTTCTGGCACTTCTGAGAGGTGGTTCCAACATGCCCGGCAGGTCATTTCGGAGAGTCGTCCAAGTGGTTCTGGGGTAGCCCGCAGGTGATTTTGGCGTGTCCGGCAGGTGGTTCCGCCGTGCTCGGCAGGTGGTTCAGGCATGGCCGTCACGTGGTTCCAGTCTGTCCAGGACGTGTTTCCAGCTTCTCCGGCAGGTGGTTCTGGTACGTCTGAGAGGTGGTTCCACCATGGCTGGCAGGTGATCCCGGACTGTCCCCCAGGTGGTTCTGGCATAGCCAGCAGTTGATATTGGCCTGTCCGGCAGGTGGTTCCAGCGAGTCGAACAGGTGGCTCCGGCGTTCTTGGCAGGTGGTTCCGGTCTGTCCGGTAGGTGTTTCCGGCGTGTCTGGCACGTGCTTCCGGCACGTCTGAGAGGTGGTTCCGGCATGCGCGACAGGTGATTCCGTAGTGTCCGCCAGGTGGTTCTGGCATACCCGGCAGGTGATTTTGGCGTGTCCGGCAGGTGTTTCTGGCGAGTCGAGCAGGTGGCTCCGGCATGCTCGGCAGGTGCTTCCGGCGTCTCCGGCACTTGGTTCTGGTGTGTCTGAGAGCTGGTTCCGGCATGTCCGGCAGATGATTCCGGAGTGTCCGCCAAGTGGTTCTGGCATACCCAGCAGGTGATTTTGGCGTGTCAGGGAGGTGGTACCGGTGAGTCGAGCAGGTGGTTCCGGCGTGCTCAGCAGGTGGTTCAGGTGGTTCTGGCAGGTGGTATCCGTCTGTTCGTCGTGTGGTTCCAGCATCTCATGAACACGTTTCTGGCACGTCTGAGATGTGGTTCCAGCCGGCCCGACAGGTGTTTCCGCAGTGTCCGCCAAGCGGTTCTGGCGTAGTTGGCAGGTGATTTTGGCATGACTGGCAGGTGGTTCCAGCAAGCCTGGCAGGTGATTCCAAAGTGTTCACCAACTGGTTGTGGCGTAGCCGGCAGGTGATTTTTGCGTGATCGGCAGGTGGTTCTGGCGAGTCGAGCAGGTGGTTCCGGCGTGCTCGGCTGGTGCTTCCGGGGTCATTGGCACGGGGTTCTGGCATGTCTGAGAGGTGGTTCCTGCATGCCCGGCCAGTGATTCTGGAGTGTTCGCCAAGTGGTTCTGGCATAGTCGGCAGGTGATTTTGGCATGTCCGGCAGGTGGTTCAGGCGAGTTGAGCAGGTGGTTCCAACGTGCTTGGCAGGTGCTTCCGGCGTCTCCGGCACGTGTTTCTGGTACATCTGACAGGTGGTTCCGGCATGCCCGAAAGGTGATTCCGGTCTGTCCGGTCGGTGGTTCCAGCCTGCACGGCATGTGGTTCTGGTACGTCTCAGAGGTGGTTGCGCATGCCCAACAGGTGATTCCGGACTGTCCGCCACATGGTTCTGGCACGTCTGAGAGGTGGTTCCGGCATGCCCGGCAGGTCATCCCAGAGAGTCCTCCAAGTGGTTCTGGCATAACACGCAGGTGATTTTGGCGTGTCTGGCAGGTTGTTCCGTTGTGCTTGGCAGGTGGTTCAGGCTTGGCCGGCAGGTGGTTCCAGACTGTCCAGGACGTGTTTCCAGGTTCTCCGGCAGGTGGTTCTGGTACGTCTGAAAGGTGGTTCCGCCATGGCTGGCAGGCGATTCCGGACCGTCCCCCAGGTGGTTCTGGCATAGCCAGCAGTTAATATTGGCCTGTCCGGCAGGTGGTTCCAGCGAGTCGAACAGGTGGCTCCGGCGTGCTCGGCAGGTGGTTCCGGTCTGTCTGGTAGGTGATTCCCGCGTCCGGCACGGGCTTCCGGCACTTCTGAGAGGTGGTTCCGGCATGCGCGACAGGTGATTTCGGAGTGTCCGCCAGGTGGTTCTGGCGTACCCGGCAGGTGATTTTGGCGTGTCCGGCAGGTGTTTCTGGCGAGTCGAGCAGGTGGCTCCGGCATGCTCGGCAGGTGCTTCCGGCGTCTCCGGCACGTGGTTCTGGTGTGTCTGAGAGCTGGTTCCGGCATGTCCGGCAGATGATTCCGGAGTGTCCGCCAAGTGGTTCTGGCATACCCGGCTGGTGATTTGGGCATGTCAGTTAGGTGGTTCCGGCGAGTCGAGCAGGTGGCTCCGGCGTGCTCGGCAGGTTGTTCAGACGGGTCTGGCAGGTGTTTTCCGTCTGTTCGGGGTGTGGTTCCAGCATCTCATGCACATGGTTCTGGCACGTCTGAGATGTGGTTCCGGCCTGCCCGACAGGTGTTTCCACAGTGTCCGCCAAGTGGTACTGGCGTAGTTGGCAGGTGATTTTGGCATGCCCGGCAGGTGGTTCCAGCAAGCCCGGCAGGTGATTCCGAAGTGTTCCCAAACTGGTTGTGGCGTAGCCGGCAGGTGATTTTTGCGTGTCCGGCAGGTGGTTCTGGCGAGTCGAGCAGGTGGTTCCAGCGTGCTCGGCAGGTGCTTCCGGGGTCATTGGCACGTGGTTCTGGCATATCTGAGAGGTGGTTCCGGCATGCCCGGCAGGTGATTCCGGAGTGTTCGCCAAGTGTTTCCAGCGTAGCCGGCAGGTGATTTTGCATGTCCAGCGGTCGTTCCGGCGGGTCGAGCCGGTCGTTCCGGCGTGTCCGGCAGGTGGTTCCGGTCTGTCCGGCAGGTGGTCCTGTGGTGTCCGGCACGAGGTTCAGTCTGAGAGGCTGTGCCGGCATGCCCCTCACGTGATTCCGGCTGGTCCCCGAAGTGGTGCTGGTGTAGCGGGCAGGTGATTTTGGCGTGTCCGGCAGGTGGTTCAGGCGAGTTGAGCAGGTGGTTGCGACGTGCTCGGCAGGTGCTTCCGGCGTCTCTGGCACGTGTCTCTGGCACATCTGACTGGTGGTTCCGGCATGCCCAAAAGTTGATTCCGGTCTGTCCGGTAGGTGGTTCCGGCGTGCACGGCACGTGGTTCTGGTACGTGTCAGAGGTGGTTGCGTATGCCCAACAGGTGATTCCGGACTGTCCGCCACGTGCTTCTGGCACGTCTGAGAGGTGGTTCCAACATGCCCGGCAGGTCATTTCGGAGAGTCGTCCAAGTGGTTCTGGCGTAGCCCGCAGGTGATTTTGGCGTGTCCGGCAGGTGGTTCCGCCGTGCTCGGCAGGTGGTTCAGGCATGGCCGTCACGTGGTTCCAGTCTGTCCAGGACGTGTTTCCAGCTTCTCCGGCAGGTGGTTCTGGTACGTCTGAGAGGTGGTTCCGCCATGGCTGGCAGGTGATCCCGGACTGTCCCCCAGGTGGTTCTGGCATAGCCAGCAGTTGATATTATCCTGTCCGGCAGGTGGTTCCAGCGAGTCGAACAGGTGGCTCCGGCGTTCTTGGCAGGTGATTCCGGTCTGTCCGGTAGGTGTATCCGGCGTTTCTGGCACGTGCTTACAGCACGTCTGAGAGGTGGTTCCGGCATGCGCGGCAGGTGATTCCGTAGTGTCCGCCAGGTGGTTGTGGCATACCCGGCAGGTGATTTTGGCGTGTCCGGCAGGTGTTTCTGGCGAGTCGAGCAGGTGGCTCCGGCATGCTCGGCAGGTGCTTCCGGCGTCTCCGGCACTTGCTTCTGGTGTGTCTGAGAGCTGGTTCCGGCATGTCCGGCAGATGATTCCGGAGTGTCCGCCAAGTGGTTCTGGCATACCCAGCAGGTGATTTTGGCGTGTCAGGGAGGTGGTACCGGTGAGTCGAGCAGGTGGTTCCGGCGTGCTCAGCAGGTGATTCAGGCGGTTCTGGCAGGTGGTATCCGTCTGTTCGGGGTGTGGTTCCAGCATCTCATGAACACGTTTCTGGCACGTCTGAGATGTGGTTCCAGCCGGCCCGACAGGTGTTTCCGCAGTGTCCGCCAAGCGGTTCTGGCGTAGTTGGCAGGTGATTTTGGCAGACTGGCAGGTGGTTCCAGCAAGCCTGGCAGGTGATTCCAAAGTGTTCACCAACTGGTTGTGGCGTAGCCGGCAGGTGATTTTTGCGTGATCGGCAGGTGGTTCTGGCGAGTCGAGCAGGTGGTTCCGGCGTGCTCGGCTGGTGCTTCCGGGGTCATTGGCACGGGGTTCTGGTACGTCTGAGAGGTGGTTCCGGCATGCGCGGCAGGTGATTCCGTAGTGTCCGCCAGGTGGTTCTGGCATAACCGGCAGGTGATTTTGGCGTGTCCGGCAGGTGTTTCTGGCGAGTCGAGCAGGTGGCTCCGGCATGCTCGGCAGGTGCTTCCGGCGTCTCCGGCACTTGGTTCTGGTGTGTCTGAGAGCTGGTTCCGGCATGTCTGGCAGATGATTCCGGAGTGTCCGCCAAGTGGTTCTGGCATACCCAGCAGGTGATTTTGGCGTGTCAGGGAGGTGGTACCGGTGAGTCGAGCAGGTGGTTCCGGCGTGCTCAGCAGGTGGTTCAGGCGGTTCTTGCAGGTGGTATCCGTCTGTTCGGGGTGTGGCTCCAGCATCTCATGAACACGTTTCTGGCACGTCTGAGATGTGGTTCCAGCCGGCCCGACAGGTGTTTCTGCAGTGTCCGCCAAGCGGTTCTGGCGTAGTTGGCAGGTGATTTTGGCATGACTGGCAGGTGGTTCCAGCAAGCCTGGCAGGTGATTCCAAAGTGTTCACCAACTGGTTGTGGCGTAGCCGGCAGGTGATTTTTGCGTGATCGGCAGGTGGTTCTGGCGAGTCGAGCAGGTGGTTCCGGCGTGCTCGGCTGGTGCTTCCGGGGTCATTGGCACGGGGTTCTGGCATGTCTGAGAGGTGGTTCCTGCATGCCCGGCAAGTGATTCCGGAGTGTTCGCCAAGTGGTTCTGGCATAGTCGGCAGGTGATTTTGGCATGTCCGGCAGGTGGTTCAGGCGAGTTGAGCAGATGGTTGCAACGTGCTTGGCAGGTGCTTCCGGCGTCTCCGGCACGTGTTTCTGGCACATCTGACAGGTGGTTCCGGCATGCCCGAAAGGTGATTCCGGTCTGTCCGGTAGGTGGTTCCAGCCTGCACGGCATGTGGTTCTGGTACGTCTCAGAGGTGGTTGCGCATGCCCAACAGGTGATTCCGGACTGTCCGCCACATGGTTCTGGCACGTCTGAGAGGTGGTTCCGGCATGCCCGGCAGGTCATCCCAGAGAGTCCTCCAAGTGGTTCTGGCATAACACGCAGGTGATTTTGGCGTGTCTGGCAGGTTGTTCCGTTGTGCTTGGCAGGTGGCTCAGTCTTGGCCGGCAGGTGGTTCCAGACTGTCCAGGACGTGTTTCCAGCTTCTCCGGCAGGTGGTTCTGGTACGTCTGCGAGGTGGTTCCGCCATGGCTGGCAGGTGATTCCGGACCGTCCCCAAGGTGGTTCTGGCATAGCCAGCAGTTAATATTGGCCTGTCCGGCAGGTGGTTCCAGCGAGTCAAACAGGTGGCTCCGGCGTGCTCGGCAGGTGGTTCCGGTCTGTCCGGTAGGTGATTCCGGCGTGTCCGGCACGTGCTTCTGGCACGTCTGAGAGTTGGTTCCGGCATGCGCGACAGGTGATTTCAGAGTGTCCGCCAGGTGGTTCTGGCGTACCCGGCAGGTGATTTTGGCGTGTCCAGCAGGTGTTTCTGGTGAGTCGAGCAGGTGTCTCCGGCATGCTCGGAAGGTGCTTCCGGCGTCTCCGGCACGTGGTTCTGGTGTGTCTGAGAGCTGGTTCCGGCATGTCCGGCAGATTATTCCGGAGTGTCCGCCAAGTGGTTCTGGCATACCCGGCTGGTGATTTGGGCATGTCAGGTAGGTGGTTCCGCCGAGTCGAGCAGGTGGCTCCGGCGTGCTCGGCAGGTTGATCAGACGGGTCTGGCAGGTGTTTTCCGTCTGTTCGGGGTGTGGTTCCAGCATCTCATGCACATGGTTCTGGCACGTCTGAGATGTGGTTCCAGCCGGCCCGACAGGTGTTTCCGCAGTGTCCGCCAAGCGGTTCTGGCGTAGTTGGCAGGAGATTTTGGCATGACAGGAAGGTGGTTCCAGCAAGCCCGGCAGGTGATTCCGAAGTGTTCCCCAACTGGTTGTGGCGTAGCCGGCAGGTGATTTCTGCGTGTCCGGCAGGTGGTTCTGGCGAGTCGAGCAGGTGGTTCCGGCGTGCTCGGCAGGTGCTTCCAGGGTCATTGGCACGTGGTTCTGGCATATCTGAGAGGTGGTTCCGGCATGGCCGGCAGGTGATTCCGGAGTGTTCGCCAAGTGTTTCCGGCGTAGCCGGCAGGTGATTTTGCATGTCCAGCGGTCGTTCCGGCGGGTCGAACCGGTGGTTCCGGCGTGTCCGGCAGGTGGTTCCGGTCTGTCCGGCAGGTGGTTCTGTGGTGTCCGGCACGAGGTTCAGTCTGAGAGGCTGTGCCGGCGTGCCCCTCACGTGATTCCGACTTGTCCCCGAAGTGGTGCTGGTGTAGCGGGCAGGTGATTTTGGCGTGTCCGGCACGTGGTTCAGGCGAGTTGAGCAGGTGGTTGCGACGTGCTCGGCAGGTTCTTCCGGCGTCTCCGGCACGTGTTTCTGCCACATCTGACTGGTGGTTCCGGCATGCCCAAAGTTGATTCCGGTCTGTCCGGTAGGTGGTTCCGGCATGCACGGCACGTGGTTCTGGTACGTGTCAGAGGTGGTTGCGTATGCCCAACAGGTGATTCCGGACTGTCCGCCACGTGCTTCTGGCACGTCTGAGAGGTGGTTCCAACATGCCCGGCAGGTCATTTCGGAGAGTCGTCCAAGTGGTTCTGGCGTAGCCCGCAGGTGATTTTGGCGTGTCCGGCAGGTGTTTCTGGCGAGTCGAGCAGGTGGCTCCGGCCTGCTCGGCAGGTGCTTCCGGCGTCTCCGGCACTTGGTTCTGGTGTGTCTGAGAGCTGGTTCCGGCAAGTCCGGCAGATGATTCCGGAGTGTCCGCCAAGTGGTTCTGGCATACCCCGCAGGTGATTTTGGCGTGTCCGGCAGGTGGTTCCGCCGTGCTCGGCAGGTGGTACAGGCATGGCCGTCACGTGGTTGCAGTCAGTCCAGGACGTGTTTCCAGCTTCTCCGGCAGGTGGTTCTGGTACGTCTGAGAGGTGGTTCCGCCATGGCTGGCAGGTGATTCCGGACCATCCCACAGGTGGTTCAGGCATAGCCAGCAGTTGATATTGGGCTGTCCGGCAGGTGGATCTAGCGAGTCGAACTGGTGGCTCCGGCGTGCTCGGCAGGTGGTTCCGGTCTGTCCGGTAGGTGATTCCGGCGTGTCCGGCACGTGCTTCTGGCACGTCTGAGA
Organism: Equus przewalskii; assembly: GCF_037783145.1. Taxonomy (NCBI): domain Eukaryota; kingdom Metazoa; phylum Chordata; class Mammalia; order Perissodactyla; family Equidae; genus Equus; species Equus przewalskii. The sequence continues at coordinate 18,533 of NW_027227140.1, forward strand.
GTTGGTTCCGGCATGCGCGACAGGTGATTTCAGAGTGTCCGCCAGGTGGTTCTGGCGTACCCGGCAGGTGATTTTGGCGTGTCCGGCAGGTGTTTCTGGCGAGTCGAGCAGGTGGCTCCGGCATGCTCGGCAGGTGCTTCCGGCGTCTCCGGCACGTGGTTCTGGTGTGTCTGAGAGCTGGTTCCGGCATGTCCGGCAGATGATTCCGGAGTGTCCGCCAAGTGGTTCTGGCATACCCGGCTGGTGATTTGGGCATGTCAGGTAGGTGGTTCCGGCGAGTCGAGCAGGTGGCTCCGGCGTGCTCGGCAGGTTGTTCAGACGGGTCTGGCAGGTGTTTTCCGTCTGTTCGGGGTGTGGTTCCAGCATCTCATGCACATGGTTCTGGCACGTCTGAGATGTGGTTCCGGCGGGCCCGACAGGTGTTTCCACAGTGTCCGCCAAGTGGTACTGGCGTAGTTGGCAGGTGATTATGGCATGACCGGCAGGTGGTTCCAGCAAGCCCGGCAGGTGATTCCGAAGTGTTCCCCAACTGGTTGTGGCGTAGCCGGCAGGTGATTTTTGCGTGTCCGGCAGGTGGTTCTGGCGAGTCGAGCAGGTGGTTCCGGCGTGCTCGGCAGGTGCTTCCGGGGTCATTGGCACGTGGTTCTGGCATATCTGAGAGGTGGTTCCGGCATGCCCGGCAGGTGATTCCGGAGTGTTCGCCAAGTGTTTGCGGCGTAGCCGGCAGGTGATTTTGCATGTCCAGCGGTCGTTCCGGCGGGTCGAGCCGGTGGTTCCGGCGTGTCCGGCAGGTGGTTCCGGTCTGTCCGGCAGGTGGTTCTGTGGTGTCCGGCACGAGGTTCAGTCTGAGAGGCTGTGCCGGCATGCCCCTCACGTGATACCGGCTTGTCCCCGAAGTGGTGCTGGTGCAGCGGGCAGGTGATTTCGGCGTGTCTGGCAGGTTGTTCAGGCGAGTTGAGCAGGTGGTTGCGACGTGCTCGGCAGGTGCTTCCGGCGTCTCCGGCACGTGTCTCTGGCACATCTGACTGGTGGTTCCGGCATGCCCAAAAGTTGATTCCGGTCTGTCCGGTAGGTGGTTCCGGCGTGCACGGCACGTGGTTCTGGTACGTCTCAGAGGTGGTTGCGTATGCCCAACAGGTGATTCCGGACTGTCCGCCACATGGTTCTGGCACGTCTGAGAGGTGGTTCCGGCATGCCCGGCAGGTCATCCCAGAGAGTCCTCCAAGTGGTTCTGGCATAACACGCAGGTGATTTTGGCGTGTCTGGCAGGTTGTTCCGTTGTGCTTGACAGGTGGTTCAGGCTTGGCCGGCAGGTGGTTCCACACTGTCCAGGACGTGTTTCCAGCTTCTCCGGCAGGTGGTTCTGGTACGTCTGAGAGGTGGTTCCGCCATGGCTGGCAGGTGATTCCGGACCGTCCCCCAGGTGGTTCTGGCATAGCCAGCAGTTGATATTGGCCTGTCCGGCAGGTGGTTCCAGCGATTCGAACAGGTGGCTCCGGGGTGCTCGGCAGGTGGTTGCGGTCTGTCCGGTAGGTGATTCCGGCGTGTCCGGCACGTGCTTCCGGCACGTCTGAGAGGTGGTTCCGGCATGCGCGACAGGTGATTTCGGAGTGTCCGCCAGGTGGTTCTGGCGTACCCGGCAGGTGATTTTGGCGTGTCCGGCAGGTGTTTCTGGCGAGTCGAGCAGGTGGCTCCGGCATGCTCGGCAGGTGCTTCCGGCGTCTCCGGCACGTGGTTGTGGTGTGTCTGAGAGCTGGTTCCGGCATGTCCGGCAGATGATTCCGGAGTGTCCGCCAAGTGGTTCTGGCATACCCGGCTGGTGATTTGGGCATGTCAGGTAGGTGGTTCCGGCGAGTCGAGCAGGTGGCTCCGGCGTGCTCGGCAGGTTGTTCAGACGGGTCTGGCAGGTGTTTTCCGTCTGTTCGGGGTGTGGTTCCAGCATCTCATGCACATGGTTCTGGCACGTCTGAGATGTGGTTCCGGCCGGCCCGACAGGTGTTTCCACAGTGTCCGCCAAGTGGTACTGGCGTCGTTGGCAGGTGATTTTGGCATGACCGGCAGGTGGTTCCAGCAAGCCCGGCAGGTGATTCCGGAGTGTTCGCCAAGTGTTTCCGGCGTAGCCGACAGGTGATTTTGCATGTCCAGCGGTCGTTCCGGCGGGTCGAGCCGGTGGTTGCGGGTTGTCCGGCAGGTGGTTCCGGTCTGTCCGGCAGGTGGTTCTGTGGTGTCAGGCACGAGGTTCAGTCTGAGAGGCTGTGCCGGCGTGCCCCTCACGTGATTCCGGCTTGTCCCCGAAGTGGTGCTGGTGTAGCGGGCAGGTGATTTTGGCGTGTCCGGCAGGTGGTTCAGGCGAGTTGAGCAGGTGGTTGCGACGTGCTCGGCATGTGCTTCCGGCGTCTCCGGCACGTGTTTCTGGCACATCTGACTGGTGGTTCCGGCAACCCAAAGTTGATTCCGGTCTGTCCGGTAGGTGGTTCCGGCGTGCACGGCACGTGGTTCTGGTACGTGTCAGAGGTGGTTGCGTATGCCCAACAGGTGATTCCGGACTGTCCGCCACGTGCTTCTGGCACGTCTGAGAGGTGGTTCCAACATGCCCGGCAGGTCATTTCGGAGAGTCGTCCAAGTGGTTCTGGCGTAGCCCGCAGGTGATTTTGGCGTGTCCGGCATGTGGTTCCGCCGTGCTCGGCAGGTGGTTCAGGCATGGCCGTCACGTGGTTCCAGTCTGTCCAGGACGTGTTTCCAGCTTCTCCGGCAGGTGGTTCTGGTACGTCTGAGAGGTGGTTCCGCCATGGCTGGCAGGTGATTCCGGACCGTTCCCCAGCTGGTTCTGGCATAGCCAGCAGTTGATATTGGCCTGTCCGGCAGGTGGTTCCAGCAAGTCGAACAGGTGGCTCCGGCGTGCTCGGCAGGTGGTTCCGGTCTGTCCGGTAGGTGATTCCGGCGTGTCCGGCACGTGCTTCCGGCACGTCTGAGAGGTGGTTCCGGCATGCGCGACAGGTGATTCCGGAGTGTCGGCCAGGTGGTTCTTGCGTACCCGTCAGGTGATTTTGGCGAGTCTGACACGTGTTTCTGGCGAGTCGAGCAGGTGGCTCCGGCATGCTCGGCAGGTGCTTCTGGCGTCTCCGGCACTTGGTTCTGGTGTGTCTGAGAGCTGGTTCCGGCATGTCCGGCAGATTATTCCGGAGTGTCCGCCAAGTGGTTCTGGCATACCCAGCAGGTGATTTTGGCGTGTCAGGGAGGTGGTACCGGTGAGTCGAGCAGGTGGTTCCGGCGTGCTCAGCAGGTGGTTCAGGCGGTTCTGGCATGTGGTATCCGTCTGTTCGGGGTGTGGTTCCAGCATCTCATGAACACGTTTCTGGCACGTCTGAGATGTGGTTCCAGCCGGCCCGACAGGTGTTTCCGCAGCGTCCGCCAAGCGGTTCTGGCGTAGTTGGCAGGTCATTTGGGCATGACCGGCAGGTGCTTCCAGAAAGCCCGGCAGGTGATTCCGAAGTGTTCACCAACTGATTGTGGCGTAGCCGGCAGGTGATTTTTGCGTGTCCGGCAGGTGGTTCTGGCGAGTCGAGCAGGTGGTTCCGGCGTGCTCGGCTTGTGCTTCCGGGGTCATTGGCACGGGGTTCTGGCATGTCTGAGAGGTGGTTCCTGCATGCCCGGCAAGTGATTCCGGAGTGTTCGCCAAGTGGTTCTGGCATAGTCGGCAGGTGATTTTGGCATGTCCGGCAGGTGGTTCAGGCGAGTTGAGCAGGTGGTTCCAACGTGCTTGGCAGGTGCTTCCGGCGTCTCCGGCACGTGTTTCTGGCACATCTGACAGGTGGTTCCGGCATGCCCGAAAGGTGATTCCGGTCTGTCCGGTAGGTGGTTCCAGCCTGCACGGCATGTGGTTCTGGTACGTCTCAGAGGTGGTTGTGCTAGCCCAACAGGTGATTCCGGACTGTCCGCCACATGGTTGTGGCACGTCTGAGAGGTGGTTCCGGCATGCCCGGCAGGTCATCCCAGAGAGTCCTCCAAGTGGTTCTGGCATAACACGCAGGTGATTTTGGCGTGTCTGGCAGGTTGTTCCGTTGTTCTTGGCAGGTGGTTCAGGCTTGGCCGGCAGGTGGTTCCAGACTGTCCAGGACGTGTTTCCAGCTTCTCCGGCAGGTGGTTCTGGTACGTCTGCGAGGTGGTTCCGCCATGGCTGGCAGGTGATTCCGGACCGTCCCCCAGGTGGTTCTGGCATAGCCAGCAGTTGATATTGGCCTGTCCGGCAGGTGGTTCCAGCGAGTCGAACAGGTGGCTCCGGCGTCCTCGGCATGTGGTTCCGGTCTGTCCGGTAGGTGATTCCGGCGTGTCCAGCACGTGCTTCCGGCACGCCTGAGATGTGGTTCCAGCCGGCCCGACAGGTGTTTCCGCAGTGTCCGCCAAGCGGTACTGGCGTAGTTGGCAGGTGATTTTGGCATGACCGGCAGGTGGTTCCAGCAAGCCCGACAGGTGATTCCGAAGTGTTCCCCAACAGGTTGTGGCGTAGCCCGCAGGTGATTTTTGCGTGATCGGCAGGTGGTTCTGGCGATTCGAGCAGGTGGTTCCAACGTGCTTGGCAGGTGCTTCCGGAGTCTCCGGCACGTGTTTCTGGCACATCTGACAGGTGGTTCCGGCATGCCAGAAAGGTGATTCCGGTCTGTCCGGTAGGTGGTTCCAGCCTGCACGGCATGTGGTTCTGGTACGTCTCAGAGGTGGTTGCGCATGCCCAACAGGTGATTCTGGACTGTCCGCCATATGGTTCTGGCACGTCTGAGAGGTGGTTCCGGCATGCCTGGATGGTCATCCCAGAGAGTCCTCCAAGTGGTTCTGGCATAACACGCAGGTGATTTTGGCGTGTCTGGCAGGTTGTTCCGTTGTGCTTGGCAGGTGGTTCAGGCTTGGCCGGCAGGTGGTTCCAGACTGTCCAGGACGTGTTTCCAGCTTCTCCGGCAGGTGGTTCTGGTACGTCTGAGAGGTGGTTCCGCCATGGCTGGCAGGTGATTCCGGACCGTCCCCCAGGTGGTTCTGGCATAGCCAGCAGTTGATATTGGCCTGTCCGGCAGGTGGTTCCAGCGATTCGAACAGGTGGCTCCGGGGTGCTCGGCAGGTGGTTGCGGTCTGTCCGGTAGGTGATTCCGGCGTGTCCGGCACGTGCTTCCGGCACGTCTGAGAGGTGGTTCCGGCATGCGCGACAGGTGATTTCGGAGTGTCCGCCAGGTGGTTCTGGCGTACCCGGCAGGTGATTTTGGCGTGTCCGGCAGGTGTTTCTGGCGAGTCGAGCAGGTGGCTCCGGCATGCTCGGCAGGTGCTTCCGGCGTCTCCGGCACGTGGTTGTGGTGTGTCTGAGAGCTGGTTCCGGCATGTCCGGCAGATGATTCCGGAGTGTCCGCCAAGTGGTTCTGGCATACCCGGCTCGTGATTTGGGCATGTCAGGTAGGTGGTTCCGGCGAGTCGAGCAGGTGGCTCCGGCGTGCTCGGCAGGTTGTTCAGACGGGTCTGGCAGGTGTTTTCCGTCTGTTCGGGGTGTGGTTCCAGCATCTCATGCACATGGATCTGGCACGTCTGAGATGTGGTTCCGGCCGGCCCGACAGGTGTTTCCACAGTGTCCGCCAAGTGGTACTGGCGTAGTTGGCAGGTGATTTTGGCATGACCGGCAGGTGGTTCCAGCAAGCCCGGCAGGTGATTCCGAAGTGTTCCCCAACTGGTTGTGGCGTAGCCGGCAGGTGATTTTGCGTGTCCGGCAGGTGGTTCTGGTGAGTCGAGCAGGTGGTTCCGGAGTGCTCGGCAGGTGCTTCCGGGGTCATTGGCACGTGGTTCTGGCATATCTGAGAGGTGGTTCCGGCATGCCCGGCAGGTGATTCCGGAGTGTTCGCCAAGTGTTTCTGGCGTAGCCGGCAGGTGAGTTTGCATGTCCAGCGGTCGTTCCGGCGGGTCGAGCCGGTGGTTCCGGCGTGTCCAGCAGGTGGTTCCGGTCTGTCCGGCAGGTGGTTCTGTGGTGTCCGGCACGAGGTTCAGTCTGAGAGGCTGTGCCGGCATGCCCCTCACGTGATTCCAGCTTGTCCCTGAAGTGGTGCTGGTGTAGCGGGCAGGTGATTTTGGCGTGTCCGGCAGGAGGTTCAGGCGAGTTGAGCAGGTGGTTGCGACGTGGTCTGCAGGTGCTTCCGGCGTCTCCGGCACGTGATTCTGGCACATCTGACTGGTGGTTCCGGCATGCCCAAAAGTTGATTCCGGTCTGTCCGGTAGGTGGTTCCGGCATGCACGGCACGTGGTTCTGGTACGTCTCAGAGGTGGTTGCGTATGCCCAACATGTGATTCCGGACTGTCCGCCACGTGCTTCTGGCACGTCTGAGAGGTGGTTCCAACATGCCCGGCAGGTCATTTCGGAGAGTCGTCCAAGTGGTTCTGGCGTAGCCCGCAGGTGATTTTGGCGTGTCCGGCAGGTGGTTCCGCCGTGCTCGGCAGGTGGTTCAGGCATGGCCGTCACGTGGTTCCAGTCTGTCCAGGATATGTTTCCAACTTCTCTGGCAGGTGGTTCTGGTACGTCTGAGAGGTGGTTCCGCCATGGCTGGCAGGAGATCCCGGACTGTCCCCCAGGTGGTTCTGGCATAGCCAGCAGTTGATATTGGCCTGTCCGGCAGGTGGTTCCAGCGAGTCGAACAGGTGGCTCCGGCGTTCTTGGCAGGTGGTTCTGGTGTGTCCGGTAGGTGTTCCCGGCGTGTCTGGCACGTGCTTCCGGCACGTCTGAGAGGTGGTTCCGGCATGCGCGGCAGGTGATTTCATAGTGTCCGCCAGGTGGTTCTGGCATACCTGGCAGGTGATTTTGGCGTGTCCGTCAGGTGTTTCTGGCGAGTCGAGCAGGTGGCTCCGGCATGCTCGGCAGGTGCTTCCGGCGTCTCTGGCACTTGGTTCTGGTGTGTCTGAGAGCTGGTTCCGGCATGTCCGGCAGATGATTCCGGAGTGTCCGCCAAGTGGTTCTGGCATACCCAGCAGGTGATTTTGGCGTGTCAGGGAGGTGGTACCGGTGAGTCGAGCAGGTGGTTCCGGCGTGCTCAGCAGGTGGTTCAGGCGGTTCTGGCAGGTGGTATCTGTCTGTTCGGGGTGTGGTTCCAGCATCTCATGAACACGTTTCTGGCACGTCTGAGATGTGGTTCCAGCCGGCCCGACAGGTGTTTCCGCAGTGTCCGCCAAGCGGTTCTGGCGTAGTTGGCAGGTGATTTTGGCATGACTGGCAGGTGGTTCCAGCAATCCTGGCAGGTGATTCCAAAGTGTTCCCCACTGGTTGTGGCGTAGCCGGCAGATGATTTTTGCGTGATCGGCAGGTGGTTCTGGCGAGTCGAGCATGTGGTTCCGGCGTGCTCGGCTGGTGCTTCCGGGGTCATTGGCACCAGGTTCTGGCATGTCTGAGAGTTGGTTCCTGCATGCCCGGCAAGTGATTCCGGAGTGTTCGCCAAGTGGTTCTGGCATAGTCGGCAGGTGATTTTGGCATGTCCGGCAGGTGGTTCAGGCGAGTTGAGCAGGTGGTTCCAACGTGCTTGGCAGGTGCTTCCGGCGTCTCCGGCACGTGTTTCTGGCACATCTGACAGGTGGTTCCGGCATGCCCGAAAGGTGATTCCGGTCTGTCCGGTAGGTGGTTCCAGCCTGCACGGCATGTGGTTCTGGTACGTCTCAGAGGTGGTTGCGCATGCCCAACAGGTGATTCCGGACTGTCCGCCACATGGTTCTGGCACGTCTGAGAGGTGGTTCCGGCATGCCCGGCAGGTCATCCCAGAGAGTCCTCCAAGTGGTTCTGGCATAACACGCAGGCGATTTTGGCGTGTGTGGCAGGTTGTTCCGTTGTGCTTGGCAGGTGGTTCAGGCTTGGCCGGCAGGTGGTTCCAGACTGTCCAGGACGTGTTTCCAGCTTCTCCGGCAGGTGGTTCTGGTACGTCTGAGAGGTGGTTCCGCCATGGCTGGCAGGTGATTCAGGACCCTCCCCCAGGTGGTTCTGTCATAGCCAGCAGTTAATATTGGCCTGTCCGGCAGGTGGTTCCAGCGAGTCAAACAGGTGGCTCCGGCGTGCTCGGCAGGTGGTTCCGGTCTGTCCGGTAGGTGATTCCGGCGTGTCCGGCACGTGCTTCCGGCACGTCTGAGATGTGGTTCCGGCATGCGCGACAGGTGATTTCGGAGTGTCCGCCAGGTGGTTCTGGCGTACCCGGCAGGTGATTTTGGCGTGTCCGGCAGGTGTTTCTGGCGAGTCGAGCAGGTGGCTCCGGCATGCTCGGCAGGTGCTTCCGGCGTCTCCGGCACTTGGTTCTGGTGTGTCTGAGAGCTGGTTCTGGCATGTCCGGCAGATGATTCCGGAGTGTCCGCCAAGTGGTTCTGGCATACCCGGCTGGTGATTTGGGCATGTCAGGTAGGTGGTTCCGGCGAGTCGAGCAGGTGGCTCCGGCGTGCTCAGCAGGTGGTTCAGGCGGTTCTGGCAGGTGGTATCCGTCTGTTCGGGGTGTGGTTCCAGCATCTCATGAACACGTTTCTGGCACGTCTGAGATGTGGTTCCAGCCGGCCCGACAGGTGTTTCTGCAGTGTCCGCCAAGCGGTTCTGGCGTAGTTGGCAGGAGATTTTGGCATGACGGGCAGGTGGTTCCAGCAAGCCGGGCAGGTGATTCCGAAGTGTTCCCCAACTGGTTGTGGCGTAGCCGGCAGGTGATTTCTGCGTGTCGGCAGGTGGTTCTGGTGAGTCCAGCAGGTGGTTCCGGCGTGCTCGGCAGGTGCTTCCGGGGTCATTGGCACGTGGTTCTGGCATATCTGAGAGGTGCTTCCGGCATGCCCGGCAGGTGATTCCGGAGTGTTCGCCAAGTGTTTCCGGCGTAGCCGACAGGTGATTTTGCATGTCCAGCGGTCGTTCCGGCGGGTCGAGCCGGTGGTTGCGGGTTGTCCGGCAGGTGGTTCCGGTCTGTCCGGCAGGTGGTTCTGTGGTGTCAGGCACGAGGTTCAGTCTGAGAGGCTGTGCCGGCGTGCCCCTCACGTGATTCTGGCTTGTCCCCGAAGTGGTGCTGGTGTAGCGGGCAGGTGATTTTGGCGTGTCCGGCAGGTGGTTCAGGCGAGTTGAGCAGGTGGTTGCGACGTGCTCGGCAGGTGCTTCCGGCGTCTCCGGCACGTGTTTCTGGCACATCTGACTGGTGGTTCCGGCAACCCAAAGTTGATTCCGGTCTGTCCGGTAGGTGGCTCCGGCGTGCACGGCACGTGGTTCTGGTACGTGTCAGAGGTGGTTGCGTATGCCCAACAGGTGATTCCGGACTGTCCGCCACGTGCTTCTGGCAAGTCTGAGAGGTGGTTCCAACATGCCCGGCAGGTCATTTCGGAGAGTCGTCCAAGTGGTTCTGGCGTAGCCCGCAGGTGATTTTGGCGTGTCCGGCAGGTGGTTCCGCCGTGCTCGGCAGGTGGTTCAGGCATGGCCGTCACGTGGTTCCAGTCTGTCCAGGACGTGTTTCCAGCTTCTCCGGCAGGTGGTTCTGGTACGTCTGAGAGGTGGTTCCGCCATGGAGGCGGGTGATTCCGGTCCGTTCCCCAGGTGGTTCTGGCATAGCCAGCAGTTGATATTGGCCTGTCCGGCAGGTGGTTCCAGCGAGTCGAACAGGTGGCTCCGGCGTGCTCGGCAGGTGGTTCCGGTCTGTCCGGTAGGTGATTCCGGCGTGTCCGGCACGTGCTTCCGGCACGTCTGAGAGGTGGTTCCGGCATGCGCGACAGGTGATTCCGGAGTGTCGGCCAGGTGGTTCTTGCGTACCCGTCAGGTGATTTTGGCGAGTCTGACAGGTGTTTCTGGCGAGTCGAGCAGGTGGCTCCGGCATGCTCGGCAGGTGCTTCCGGCGTCTCCGGCACTTGGTTCTGGTGTATCTGAGAGCTGGTTCCGGCATGTCCGGCAGATTATTCCGGAGTGTCCGCCAAGTGGTTCTGGCATACCCAGCAGGTGATTTTGGCGTGTCAGGGAGGTGGTACCGGTGAGTCGAGCAGGTGGTTCCGGCGTGCTCAGCAGGTGGTTCAGGCGGTTCTGGCATGTGGTATCCGTCTGTTCGGGGTGTGGTTCCAGCATCTCATGAACACGTTTCTGGCACGTCTGAGATGTGGTTCCAGCCGGCCCGACAGGTGTTTCCGCAGCGTCCGCCAAGCGGTTCTGGCGTAGTTGGCAGGTCATTTGGGCATGACCGGCAGGTGCTTCCAGAAAGCCCGGCAGGTGATTCCGAAGTGTTCACCAACTGATTGTGGCGTAGCCGGCAGGTGATTTTTGCGTGTCCGGCAGGTGGTTCTGGCGAGTCGAGCAGGTGGTTCCGGCGTGCTCGGCTGGTGCTTCCGGGGTCATTGGCACGGGGTTCTGGCATGTCTGAGAGGTGGTTCCTGCATGCCCGGCAAGTGATTCCGGAGTGTTCGCCAAGTGGTTCTGGCATAGTCGGCAGGTGATTTTGGCATGTCCGGCAGGTGGTTCAGGCGAGTTGAGCAGGTGGTTCCAACGTGCTTGGCAGGTGCTTCCGGCGTCTCCGGCACGTGTTTCTGGCACATCTGACAGGTGGTTCCGGCATGCCCGAAAGGTGATTCCGGTCTGTCCGGTAGGTGGTTCCAGCCTGCACGGCATGTGGTTCTGGTACGTCTCAGAGGTGGTTGCGCATGCCCAACAGGTGATTCCGGACTGTCCGCCACATGGTTCTGGCACGTCTGAGAGGTGGTTCCGGCATGCCCGGCAGGTCATCCCAGAGAGTCCTCCAAGTGGTTCTGGCATAACACGCAGGTGATTTTGGCGTGTCTGGCAGGTTGTTCCGTTGTTCTTGGCAGGTGGTTCAGGCTTGGCCGGCAGGTGGTTCCAGACTGTCCAGGACGTGTTTCCAGCTTCTCCGGCAGGTGGTTCTGGTACGTCTGAGAGGTGGTTCCGCCATGGCTGGCAGGTGATTCCGGACCGTCCCCCAGGTGGTTCTGGCATAGCCAGCAGTTGATATTGGCCTGTCCGGCAGGTGGTTCCAGCGAGTCGAACAGGTGGCTCCGGCGTCCTCGGCATGTGGTTCCGGTCTGTCCGGTAGGTGATTCCGGCGTGTCCAGCACGTGCTTCCGGCACGTCTGAGAGGTGGTTCCGGCATGCGCGACAGGTGATTTCGGAGTGTCGGCCAGGTGGTTCTGGCGTACCCGGCAGGTGATTTTGGCGTGTCCGTCAGGTGGTTCTGGCGAGTCGAGCAGGTGGTTCCGGCGTGCTCTGCAGGTGCTTCCGGGGTCATTGGCACGTGGTTCTGGCATATCTGAGAGGTGGTTCCGGCATGCCCGGCAGGTGATTCCGGAGTGTTCGCCAAGTGTTTCCGGCGTAGCCGGCAGGTGAGTTTGCATGTCCAGCGGTCGTTCCGGCGGGTCGAGCCGGTGGTTCCGGCGTGTCCGGCAGGTGGTTCCGGTCTGTCCGGCAGGTGGTTCTGTGGTGTCTGGCACGAGGTTCAGTCTGAGAGGCTGTGCCGGCATGCCCCTCACGTGATTCCGGCTTGTCCCTTAAGTGGTGCTGGTGTAGCGGGCAGGTGATTTTGGCGTGTCCGGCACGTGTTTCTGGCACATCTGACTGGTGGTTCCGGCATGCCCAAAAGTTGATTCCGGTCTGTCCGGTAGGTGGTTCCGGCGTGCACGGCACGTGGTTCTGGTACGTCTCAGAGGTGGTTGCGTATGCCCAACAGGTGATTCCGGACTGTCCGCCACGTGCTTCTGGCACGTCTGAGAGGTGGTTCCAACATGCCCGGCAGGTCATTTCGGAGAGTCGTCCAAGTGGTTCTGGCGTAGCCCGCAGGTGATTTTGGCATGTCCGGCAGGTGGTTCCGCCGTTCTCGGCAGGTGGTTCAGGCATGGCCGTCACGTGGTTCCAGTCTGTCCAGGACGTGTTTCCAGCTTCTCCGGCAGGTGGTTCTGGTACGTCTGAGAGGTGGTTCCGCCATGGCTGGCAGGTGATCCCGGACTGTCCCCCAGGTGGTTCTGGCATAGCCAGCAGTTGATATTGGCCTGTCCGGCAGGTGGTTCCAGCGAGTCGAACAGGTGGCTCCGGCGTTCTTGGCAGGTGGTTCCGGTCTGTCCGGTAGGTGTTTCCGGCGTGTCTGGCACGTGCCTCCGGCACGTCTGAGAGGTGGTTCCGGCATGCGCGACAGGTGATTCCGTAGTGTCCGCCAGGTGGTTCTGGCATACCCGGCAGGTGATTTTGGCGTGTCCGGCAGGTGTTTCTGGCGAGTCGAGCAGGTGGCTCCGGCATGCTCGACAGGTGCTTCCGGCGTCTCCGGCACTTGGTTCTGGTGTGTCTGAGAGCTGGTTCCGGCATGTCCGGCAGATGATTCCGGAGTGTCCGCCAAGTGGTTCTGGCATACCCAGCAGGTGATTTTGGCGTGTCAGGGAGGTGGTACCGGTGAGTCGAGCAGGTGGTTCCGGCGTGCTCAGCAGGTGGTTCAGGCGGTTCTGGCAGGTGGTATCCGTCTGTTCGGCGTGTGGTTCCAGCATCTCATGAACACGTTTCTGGCACGTCTGAGATGTGGTTCCAGCCGGCCCGACAGGTGTTTCCGCAGTGTCCGCCAAGCGGTTCTGGCGTAGTTGGCAGGTGATTTTGGCATGACTGGCAGGTGGTTCCAGCAAGCCTGGCAGGTGATTCCAAAGTGTTCACCAACTGGTTGTGGCGTAGCCGGCAGGTGATTTTTGCGTGATCGGCAGGTGGTTCTGGCGAGTCGAGCAGGTGGTTCCGGCGTGCTCGGCTGGTGCTTCCGGGGTCATTGGCATGGGGTTCTGGCATGTCTGAGAGGTGGTTCCTGCATGCCCGGCAAGTGATTCCGGAGTGTTCGCCAAGTGGTTCTGGCATAGTCGGCAGGTGATTTTGGCATGTCCGGCAGGTGGTTCAGGCGAGTTGAGCAGGTGGTTCCAACGTGCTTGGCAGGTGCTTCCGGCGTCTCCGGCACGTGTTTCTGGCACATCTGACAGGTGGTTCCGGCATGCCCGAAAGGTGATTCCGGTCTGTCCGGTAGGTGGTTCCGGCGTGCACGGCACGTGGTTCTGGTACGTCTCAGAGGTGGTTGCGCATGCCCAACAGGTGATTCCGCACTGTCCGCCACATGGTTCTGGCACGTCTGAGAGGTGGTTCTGGCATGCCCGGCAGGTCATCCCAGAGAGTCCTCCAAGTGGTTCTGGCATAACACGCAGGTGATTTTGGCGTGTCTGGCAGGTTGTTCCGTTGTGCTTGGCAGGTGGTTCAGGCTTGGCCGGCAGGTGGTTCCAAACTGTCCAGGACGTGTTTCCAGCTTCTCCGGCAGGTGGTTCTGGTACGTCTGAGAGGTGGTTCCGCCATGGCGGGCAGGTGATTCCGGACCGTCCCCCAGGTGGTTCTTGCATAGCCAGCAGTTGATATTGGCATGTCTGGCAGGTGGTTCCAGCGATTCGAACAGGTGGCTCCGGCGTGCTCGGCAGGTGGTTCCGGTCTGTCCGGTATGTGATTCCGGCATGTCCGGACGTGCTTTCGGCACGTCTGAGAGGTGGTTCCGGCATGCTCGACAGATGATTTCGGAGTGTCCGCCAGGTGGTTCTGGCGTACCCGGCAGGTGATTTTGGCGTGTCCGGCAGGTGTTTCTGGCGAGTCGAGCAGGTGGCTCCGGCATGCTCGGCAGGTGCTTCCGGCGTCTCCGGCACTTGGTTCTGGTGTGTCTGAGAGCTGGTTCCGGCATGTCTGGCAGATGATTCCGGAGTGTCCGCCAAGTGGTTCTGGCATACCCAGTAGGTGATTTTGGCGTGTCAGGGAGGTGGTACCGGTGAGTCGAGCAGGTGGTTCCGGCGTGCTCAGCAGGTGGTTCAGGCGGTTCTGGCAGGTGGTATCCGTCTGTCGGGGTGTGGTTCCAGCATCTCATTAACACGTTTCTGGTACGTCTGAGATGTGGTTCCAGCCGGCCCGACAGGTGTTACCAAAGTGTCCGCCAAGCGGTTCTGGCTTAGTTGGCAGGTGATTTTGGCATGACTGGCAGGTGGTTCCAGCAAGCCTGGCAGGTGATTCCCAAAGTGTTCACCAACTGGTTGTGGCGTAGCCGACAAGTGATCTTTTGCGTGATCGGCATGTGCTTCTGGCGAGTCGAGCAGGTGGTTCCAGCGTGCTCGGCTGGTACTTCCGGGGTCATTGGCACGGGGTTCTGGCATGTCTGAGAGGTGGTTCCGGCATGCCCGGCAAGTGATTCCGGAGTGTTTGCCAAGTGTTTCCGGCGTAGCCGGCAGGTGAGTTTGCATGTCCAGCGGTCGTTCCGGCAGGTCGAGCCAGTGGTTCCGGCGTGTCCGGCAGGTGGTTCTGGTCTGTCCGGCAGGTGGTTCTGTGGTGTCCGGCACGAGGTTCAGTCTGAGAGGCTGTGCCGGCATACCCCTCACGTGATTCCCGCTTGTCCCCGAAGTGGTGCTGGTGTAGCGGGCAGGTGATTTTGGCGTGTCCGGCCGGTGGTTCAGGCGAGTTGAGCAGGTGGTTGCGACGTGCTCGGCATGTGCTTCCGGCGTCTCCGGCACGTGTTTCTGGCTCATCTGACTGGTGGTTACGGCATGCCCAAAAGTTGATTCCGGTCTGTCCGGTAGGTGGAGTTACGGCGTGCAAGGCACGTGGTTCTGGTCCGTGTCAGAGGTGGTTGCGTATGCCCAACAGGTGATTCCGGACTGTCCGCCACGTGCTTCTGGCACGTCTGAGAGGTGGTTCCAACATGCCCGGCAGGTCAACCCAGAGAGTCCTCCAAGTGGTTCTGGCATAACACGCAGGTATTCCGGCGTGTCCGGCACGTGCTTCCGGCACGTCTGAGAGGTGGTTCCGGCATGCGCGACAGGTGATTTCGGAGTGTCCGCCAGGTGGTTCTGGCGTAGCCGGCAGGTGATTTTGGCGTGTCCGGCAGGTGTTTCTGGCGAGTCGAGCAGGTGGCTCCGGCATGCTCGGCAGGTGCTTCCGGCGTCTCCGGCACGTGGTTCTGGTGTGTCTGAGAGCTGGTTCCGGCATATCCGGCAGATGATTCCGGAGTGTCCGCCAAGTGGTTCTGGCATACCCGGCTGGTGATTTGGGCATGTCAGGTAGGTGGTTCCGGCGAGTCGAGCAGGTGGCTCCGGCGAGCTCGGCAGGTTGTTCAGACGGGTCTGGCAGGTGTTTTCCGTCTGTTCGGGGTGTGGTTCCAGCATCTCATGCACATGGTTCTGGCACGTCTGAGATGTGGTTCCGGCCGGCCCGACAAGTGTTTCCACAGTGTCCGCCAAGTGGTACTGGCGTAGTTGGCAGGTGATTTTGGCATGCCCGTCAGGTGGTTCCAGCAAGCCCGGCAGGTGATTCCGAAGTGTTCCCCAACTGGTTGTGGCGTAGCCGGCAGGTGATTTTTGCATGTTCGGCAGGTGGTTCTGGCGAGTCGAGCAGGTGGTTCCGGCGTGCTCGGCAGGTGCTTCCGGTCATTGGCACGTGGTTCTGGCATATCTGAGATGTGGTTCCGGCATGCCCGAAAAGTGATTCCGGTCTGTCCGGTAGGTGGTTCCAGCCTGCACGGCATGTGGTTCTGGTACGTCTCAGAGGTGGTTGCGCATGCCCAACAGGTGATTCCCGACTGTCCGCCACATGGTTCTGGCACGTCTGTGAGATGGTTCCGGCATGCCTGGCAGGTCATCCCAGAGAGTCCTCCAGTGGTTCTGGCATAACACCAAGGTGATTTTGGCGTGTGTGGCAGGTTGTTCCGTTGTGCTTGGCAGGTGGTTCAGGCTTGGCCGGCAGGTGGTTCCAGACTGTCCAGGACGTGTTTCCCAGCTTCTCCGGCAGGTGGTTCTGGTACGTCTGAGAGGTGGTTCCGCCATGGCTGGCAGGTGATTCCGAGCAGTCCCAGGTGGTTCTGGCATAGCCAGCAGTTGATATTGGCCTGTCCGGCAGGTGGTTCCAGCGAGTCGAACAGGTGGCTCCGGCGTGCTCGGCAGGTGGTTCCGGTCTGTCCGGTAGGTGATTCCGGCGTGTCCGGCACGTGCTTCCGGCACGTCTGAGAGGTGGTTCCGGCATGCGCGACAGGTGATTTCGGAGTGTCCGCCAGGTGGTTCTGGCGTACCCGGCAGGTGATTTTGGCGTGTCCGGCAGGTGTTTCTGGCGAGTCGAGCAGGTGGCTCCGGCATGCTCGGCAGGTGCTTCCGGGGTCTCCGACACGTGGTTCTGGGTGTGTCTGGAGAGCTGGTTCCGGCATGTCCGGCAGATGATTCCGGAGTGTCCGCCAAGTGGTTCTGGCATACCCGGCTGGTGATTTGGGCATGTCAGGTAGGTGGTTCCGGCGAGTTCGAGCAGGTGGCTCCAGCGTGCTCTGCAGGTTGTTCAGACGGGTCTGGCAGGTGTTTTCCGTCTGTTCGGGGTGTGACTCCAGAATCTCATGCACATGGTTCTGGCACGTAGATGTGGTTCCGGCCGGCCCGACACGTGTTTCCACAGTGTCCGCCAAGTGGTACTGGCGTAGTTGGCAGGTGATTTTGGCATGACCGGCAGGTGGTTCCAGCAAGCCCGGCAGGTGATTCCGAAGTGTTCCCCAACTGGTTGTGGCGTAGCCGGCAGGTGATTTTTGCGTGTCCGGCAGGGGGTTCTGGCGAGTCGAGCAGGTGGTTCCGGCGTGCTCGGCAGGTGCTTCCGGGGTCATTGGCACGTGGTTCTGGCATATCTGAGAGGTGGTTCCGGCATGCCCGGCA
>NW_027227141.1:0-35403 GCF_037783145.1 Equus przewalskii
CAAATTATGCTCGGCAGGTTGTTCAGACGGGTCTAACAGGTGTTTTCCGTCTGTTCGGCGTGTGGTTCCAGCATCTCATGCACATGGTTCTGGCACGTCTGAGATGTGGTTCCGGCCGGCCCGACAGGTGTTTCCACAGTGTCCGCCAAGTGGTACTGGCGTAGTTGGCAGGTGATTTTGGCATGACCGGCAGGTGGTTCCAGCAAGCCCGGCAGGTGATTCCGAAGTGTTCCCCAACTGGTTGTGGCGTAGCCGGCAGGTGATTTTTGCGTGTCTGGCAGGTGGTTCTGGCGAGTCGAGCAGGTGGTTCCGGCGTGCTCGGCAGGTGCTTCCGGGGTCATTGGCACGTGGTTCTGGCATATCTGAGAGGTGGTTCTGGCATGCCCGGCAGGTGATTCCGGAGTGTTCGCCAAGTGTTTCCGGCGTAGCCGGCAGGTGATTTTGCATGTCCAGCGTTCGTTCCGGCGGGTCGAGCCGGTGGTTCCGGCGTGTCCGGCAGGTGGTTCCGGTCTGTCCGGCAGGTGGTCCTGTGGTGTCCGGCACGAGGTTCAGTCTGAGAGGCTGTGCCGCCATGCCCTTCACGTGATTCTGGCTTGTCCCCGAAGTGGTGCTGGTTTAGGCGGCAGGTGATTTTGGCATGTCCGGCAGGTGGTTCAGGCGAGTTGAGCAGGTGGTTGCGACGTGCTCGGCAGGTGCTTCCGGCGTCTCCGGCACGTGTTTCTGGCACATCTGACTGGTGGTTCCGGCATGCCCGGCAGGTCATTTCGGAGAGTCGTCCAAGAGGTTCTGGCGTAGCCCACAGGTGATTTTGGCGTGTCTGGCAGGTGGTTCCGCCGTGCTCGGCAGGTGGTTCAGGCATGGCCGTCACGTGGTTCCAGTCTGTCCAGGACGTGTTTCCAGCTTCTCCGGCAGGTGGTTCTGGTACGTCTGAGAGGTGGTTCCGCCATGGCTGGCAGGTGATCCCGGACTGTCCCCCAGGTGGTTCTGGCATAGCCAGCAGTTGATATTGGCCTGTCCGGCAGGTGGTTCCAGCGAGTCGAACAGGTGGCTCCGGCGTTCTTGGCAGGTGGTTCCGGTCTGTCCGGTAGGTGTTTCCGGCGTGTCTGGCACGTGATTCCGGCACGTCTGAGAGGTGGTTCCGGCATGCGCGACAGGTGATTTCGGAGTGTCCGCCAGGTGGTTCTCGCGTACCCGGCAGGTGATTTTGGCGTGTCCGGCAGGTGTTTCTGGCGAGTCGAGCAGGTGGCTCCGGCATGCTCGGCAGGTGCTTCCGGCGTCTCCAGCACTTGGTTCTGGTGTGTCTGAGACCTGGTTCCGGCATGTCCGGCAGATGATTCCGTAGTGTCCGCCAGGTGGTTCTGGCATACCCGGCAGGTGATTTTGGCGTGTCCGGCAGGTGTTTCTGGCGAGTCGAGCAGGTGGCTCCGGCATGCTCGGCAGGTGCTTCCGGCGTCTCCGGCACTTGGTTCTGGTGTGTCTGAGAGCTGGTTCCGGCATGTCCGGCAGATGATTCCGGAGTGTCCGCCAAGTGGTTCTGGCATACCCAGCAGGTGATTTTGGCGTGTCAGGTAGGTGGTACCGGTGAGTCGAGCAGGTGGTTCCGGCGTGCTCAGCAGGTGGTTCAGGCGGTTCTGGCAGGTGGTATCCGTCTGTTCGGGGTGTGGTTCCAGCATCTCATGAACACGTTTCTGGCACGTCTGAGATGTGGTTCCAGCCGGCCCGACAGGTGTTTCCGCAGTGTCCGCCAAGCGGTTCTGGCGTAGTTGGCAGGTGATTTTGGCATGACTGGCAGGTGGTTCCAGCAAGCCTGGCAGGTGATTCCAAAGTGTTCACCAACTGGTTGTGGCGTAGCCGGCAGGTGATTTTTGCGTGATCGGCAGGTGGTTCTGGTGAGTCGAGCAGGTGGTTCCGGCGTGCTCGGCTGGTGCTTCCGGGGTCATTGGCACGGGGTTCTGGCATGTCTGAGAGGTGGTTCCTGCATGCCCAGCAAGTGATTCCGGAGTGTTCGCCAAGTGGTTCTGGCATAGTCGGCAGGTGATTTTGGCATGTCCGGCAGGTGGTTCCGGCGAGTTGAGCAGGTGGTTCCAACGTGCTTGGCAGGTGCTTCCGGCGTCTCCGGCACGTGTTTCTGGCACATCTGACAGGTGGTTCCGGCATGCCCGAAAGGTGATTCCGGTCTGTCCGGTAGGTGGTTCCAGCCTGCACGGCATGTGGTTCTGGTACGTCTCAGAGGTGGTTGCGCATGCCCAACAGGTGATTCCGGACTGTCCGCCACATGGTTCTGGCACGTCTGAGAGGTGGTTCCGGCATGCCCGGCAGGTCATCCCAGAGAGTCCTCCAAGTGGTTCTGGCATAACACGCAGGTGATTTTGGCGTGTCTGGCAGGTTGTTCCGTTGTGCTTGGCAGGTGGTTCAGGCTTGGCCGGCAGGTGGTTCCAGACTGTCCAGGACGTGTTTCCAGCTTCTCCGGCAGGTGGTTCTGGTACGTCTGAGAGGTGGCTCCGCCATGGCTGGCAGGTGATTCTGGACCGTCCCCCAGGTGGTTCTGGCATAGCCAGCAGTTGATATTGGCCTGTCCGGCAGGTGGTTCCAGCGAGTCGAACAGGTGGCTCCGGCCTGCTCGGCAGGTGGTTCCGGTCTGTCCGGTAGGTGATTCCGGCGTGTCCGGCACGTGCTTCCGGCACGTCTGAGACGTGGTTCCGGCATGCGCGACAGGTGATTTCGGAATGTCCGCCAAGTGGTTCTGGCATACCCGGCAGGTGATTTTGGCGTGTCCGGCAGGTGTTTCTGGGGAGTCGAGCAGGTGGCTCCGGCATGCTCGGCAGGTGCTTCCGGCGTCTCCGGCACGTGGTTCTGGTGTGTCTGAGAGCTGGTTCCGGCATGCACGGCAGGTGATTCCGGAGTGTTCGCCAAGTGTTTCCGGCGTAGCCCGCAGGTGATTTTGCATGTCCAGCGGTCGTTCCGGCGGGTCGAGCCGGTGGATCCGGCGTGTCCGGCAGGTGGTTCCGGTCTGTCCGGCAGGTGGTTCTGTGGTGTCCGGCACTAGGTTCAGTCTGAGAGGCTGTGCCGGTATGCCCCTCACGTGATTCCGGCTTGTCCCCGAAGTGCTGCTGGTGTAGCGGGCAGGTGATTTTGGCGAGTCCGGCAGGTGGTTCAGGCGAGTTGAGCATGTGGTTGCGACGTGCTCGGCAGGTGCTTCCGGCGTCTCCGGCACGTGTTTCTGGCACATCTGACTGGTGGTTCCGGCATACCCAAAAGTTGATCCCGGTCTGTCCGGTAGGTGGTTCCGGCGTGCACGGCACGTGGTTCTGGTACGCGTCAGAGGTGGTTGCGTATGCCCAACAGGTGATTCCGGACTGTCCGCCACGTGCTTCTGGCACGTCTGAGAGGTGGTTCCAACATGCCCGGCAGGTCATTTCGGAGAGTCGTCCAAGTGGTTCTGGCGTAGCCCGCAGGTGATTTTGGCGTGTCCGGCAGGTGGTTCCGCCGTGCTCGGCAGGTGGTTCAGGCATGGCCGTCACGTGGTTCCAGTCTGTCCAGGACGTGTTTCCAGCTTCTCCGGCAGGTGGTTCTGGTACGTCTGAGAGGTGGTTCCGCCATGGCTGGCAGGTGATCCCGGACTGTCCCCCAGGTGGTTCTGGCATAGCCAGCAGTTGATATTGGCCTGTCCGGCAGGTGGTTCCAGCGAGTCGAACAGGTGGCTCCGGCGTGCTCGGCAGGTGGTTCCGGTCTGTCCGGTAGGAGATTCCGGCGTGTCCGGCACGTGCTTCCGGCACTTCTGAGAGGTGGTTCCGGCATGCGCGACAGGTGGTTTCGGAGTTTCCGCCAGGTGGTTCTGGCGTACCCGTGAGGTGATTTTGGCGTGTCCGGCAGGTGTTTATGGCGAGTCGAGCAGGTGGCTCCGGCATGCTCGGCAGGTGCTTCCGGCGTCTCCGGCACGTGGTCCTGCTGTGTCTGAGAGCTGGTTCCGGCATGTCCGGCAGATGATTCCGGAGTGTCCGCCAAGTGGTTCTGGCATACCCGGCTGGTGATTTGGGCATGTCAGGTAGGTGGTTCAGGCGAGTCGAGCAGGTGGCTCCGGCGTGCTCGGCAGGTTGTTCAGACGGGTTTGGCAGGTGTTTTCCGTCTGTTCGTGGTGTGGTTCCAGCATCTCATGCACATGGTTCTGGCACGTGTGAGATGTGGTTCCGGCCGGCCCGACAGGTGTTTCCACAGTGTCCGCCAAGTGGTACTGGCGTAGTTGGCAGGTGATTTTGGCATGACCGGCAGGTGGTTCCAGCAAGCCCGGCAGGTGATTCCGAAGTTTTCCCCAACTGATTGTGGCGTAGCCGGCAGGTGATTTTTGCGTGTCCGGCAGGTGGTTCTGGCGAGTCGAGCAGGTGGCTCCGGCGTGCTCGGCAGGTGCTTCCGGGGTCATTGGCACGTGTTTCTGGCATATCTGAGAGGTGGTTCCGGCATGCCCGGCAGGTGATTCCGGAGTGTTCGCCAAGTGT
Source organism: Equus przewalskii (assembly GCF_037783145.1). Taxonomy (NCBI): domain Eukaryota; kingdom Metazoa; phylum Chordata; class Mammalia; order Perissodactyla; family Equidae; genus Equus; species Equus przewalskii. The sequence continues at coordinate 4,494 of NW_027227141.1, forward strand.
TTCCGGCGTAGCCGGCAGGTGATTTTGCATGTCCAGCAGTCATTCCGGTGGGTCGAGCCGGTGGTTCCGGCGTGTCCGGCAGGTGGTTCCGGTCTGTCCGGCAGGTGGTTCTGTGGTGTCCGGCACGAGGTTCAGTCTGAGAGGCTGTGCCGGCATGCCCCTCACGTGATTCCGGCTTGTCCCCGAAGTGGTGCTGGTGTAGCAGGCAGGTGATTTTGTCGTGTCTGGCAGGTGGTACAGGCGAGTTGAGCAGGTGGTTGCGACGTGCTCGGCAGGTGCTTCCGGCGTCTCCGGCACGTGTTTCTGGCACATCTGACTGGTGGTTCCGGCATGCCCAAAAGTTGATCCCTGTCTGTCCAGTAGGTGGTTCCGGCGTGCACGGCACGTGGTTCTGGTACGTGTCAGAGGTGGTTGCGTATGCCCAACAGGTGATTCCGGACTGTCCGCCACGTGCTTCTGGCACGTCTGAGAGGTGGTTCCAACATGCCCTGCAGGTCATTTCGGAGAGTCGTCCAAGTGGTTCTGGCGTAGCCCGCAGGTGATTTTGGCGTGTCCGGCAGGTGGTTCCGCCGTGCTCGGCAGGTGGTTCAGGCATGGCCGTCACATGGTTCCAGTCTGTCCAGGACGTGTTTCCAGCTTCTCCGGCAGGTGGTTCTGGTACGTCTGAGAGGTGGTTCTGCCATGGCTGGCAGGTGATTCCGGACCATCCCCCAGGTGGTTCTGGCATAGCCAGCAGTTGATATTGGCCTGTCCGGCAGGTGGTTCCAGCGAGTCGAACAGGTGGCTCCGGCGTGCTCGTCAGGTGGTTCCGGTCTGTCCGGTAGGTGATTCCGGCGTGTCCAGCACGTGCTTCCGGCACGTCTGAGAGGTGGTTCCGGCATGCGCGACAGGTGATTTCGGAGTGTCCGCCAGGTGGTTCTGGCGTACCCGGCAGGTGATTTTGGCGTGTCCGTCAGGTTTTTTGGGGAGTCGAGCAGGTGGCTCCCTCATGCTCGGCAGTTGCTTCCGGCGTCTCCGGCACGTGGTTCTGGTGTGTCTGAGAGCTGGTTCCGGCATGTCCGGCAGATGATTCCGGAGTGTCCGCCAAGTGGTTCTGGGATACCCAGCAGGTGATTTTCGCATGACCGGCAGGTGGTTCCAGCAAGCCCGGCAGGTGATTCCGAAGTGTTCCCCAACTGGTTGTGGCGTAGCCGGCAGGTTATTTTTGCATGTCCGGCAGGTGGTTCCGGTGAGTCGAGCAGGTGGTTCCGGGGTGCTCGGCAGGTGCTTCCGGGGTCATTGGCACGTGGTTCTGGCATATCTGAGAGGTGGTTCCGGCATGCCCGGCAGGTGATTCCGGAGTGTTCGCCAAGTGTTTCCGGCGTAGCCGGCAGGTGATTTTGCATGTCCAGCGGTCGTTCCGGCGGGTCGAGCCGGTGGTTCCGGCGTGTCCGGCAGGTGGTTCCGGTCTGTCCGGCAGGTGGTTCTGTGGTGTCCGGCACGAGGTTCAGTCTGAGAGGCTGTGCCGGCATGCCCCTCACGTGATTCCGGCTTGTCCCCGAAGTGGTGCTGGTGTAGCGGGCAGGTGATTTTGGCGTGTCCGGCAGGTGGTTCAGGCGAGTTGAGCAGGTGGTTGCGACGTGCTCGGCAGGTGCTTCCGGCGTCTCCGGCACGTGTTTCTTGCACATCTGACTGGTGGTTCCGGCATGCCCAAAAGATGATTCCGGTCTGTCCGGTAGGTGGTTCCGGCGTGCACGGCACGTGGTTCTGGTACGCGTCAGAGGTGGTTGCGTATGCCCAACAGGTGATTCCGGACTGTCCGCCACGTGCTTCTGGCACGTCTGAGAGGTGGTTCCAACATGCCCGGCAGGTCATTTTGGAGAGTCGTCCATGTGTTTCTGGCGTAGCCCGCAGGTGATTTTGGTGTGTCCGGCGGGTGGTTCCGCCGTGCTCGGCAGGTGGTTCAGGCATGGCCGTCACGTGGTTCCAGTCTGTCCAGGACGTGATTCCAGCTTCTCCGGCAGGTGGTTCTGGTACGTCTGAGAGGTGGTTCCGCCATGGCTGGCAGGTGATCCCGGACTGTCCCCCAGGTGGTTCTGGCATAGCCAGCAGTTGATATTGGCCTGTCCGGCAGGTGGTTCCAGCGAGTCGAACAGGTGGCTCCGGCGTTCTTGGCAGCTGGTTCCGGTCTGTCCGGTAGGTGTTTCCGGCGTGTCTGGCACGTCCTTCCGGCACGTCTGAGAGGTGGTTCCGGCATGCGCGGCAGGTGATTCCGTAGTGTCCGCCAGGTGGTTCTGGCATACCCGGCAGGTGATATTGGCGTGTCCGGCAGGTGTTTCTGGCGAGTCGAGCAGGTGGCTCCGGCATGCTCGGCAGGTGCTTCCGGCGTCTCCGTCACTTGGTTCTGGTGTGTCTGAGAGCTGGTTCCGGCATGTCCGGCAGATGATTCCGGAGTGTCCGCCAAGTGGTTCTGGCATACCCAGCAGGTGATTTTGGCGTGTCAGGGAGGTGGTACCGGTGAGTCGAGCAGGTGGTTCCGGAGTGCTCAGCAGGTGGTTCAGGCGGTTCTGGCAGGTGGTATCCGTCTGTTCGGGGTGTGGTTCCAGCATCTCATGAACACGTTTCTGGCACGTCTGAGATGTGGTTCCAGCCGGCCCGACAGGTGTTTCCGCAGTGTCCTCCAAGCGGTTCTGTCGTAGTTGGCAGGTGATTTTGGCATGACTGACAGGTGGTTCCAGCAAGCCCGGCAGGTGATTCCAAAGTGTTCACCAACTGGTTGTGGCGTAGCCGGCAGGTGATTTTTGCGTGATCGGCAGGTGGTTCTGGCGAGTCGAGCAGGTGGTTCCGGCGTGCTCGGCTGGTGCTTCCGGGGTCATTGGCACGGGGTTCTGGCATATCTGAGAGGTGGTTCCTGCATGCCCGGCAAGTGATTCCGGAGTGTTCGCCAAGTGGTTCTGGCATAGTCGGCAGGTGATTTTGGCATGTCCGGCAGGTGGTTCAGGCGAGTTGAGCAGGTGGTTCCAACGTGCTTGGCAGGTGCTTCCGGCGTCTCCGGCACGTGTTTCTGGCACATCTGACAGGTGGTTCCGGCATGCCCGAAAGGTGATTCCGGTCTGTCCGGTAGGTGGTTCCAGCCTGCACGGCATGTGGTTCTGGTACGTCTCAGAGGTGGCTGCGCATGCCCAACAGGTGATTCCGGACTGTCCGCCACATGGTTCTGGCACGTCTGAGAGGTGGTTCCGGCATGCCCGGCAGGACATCCCAGAGAGTCCTCCAAGTGGTTCTCGCATAACAGGCAGTTGATTTTGGCGTGTCCGGCAGGTGGTTCTGGCGAGTCGAGCAGTTGGTTCCGGCGTGCTCGGCATGTGCTTCCGGGTCATTGGCACGTGGTTCTGGCTTATCTGAGAGGTGGTTCCGGCATGCCCGGCAGGTCATCCCAGAGAGTCCTCCAAGTGGTTCTGGCATAACACGCAGGTGATTTTGGCGTGTCTGGCAGGTTGTTCCGTTGTGCTTGGCAGGTGGTTCAGGCTTGGCCGGCAGGTGGTTCCAGACTGTCCAGGACGTGTTTCCAGCTTCTCCGGCAGGTGGTTCTGGTACGTCTGAGAGGTGGTTCCGCCATGGCTGGCAGGTGATTCCGGACCGTCCCCCAGGTTGTTCTGGCATAGCCAGCAGTTGATATTGGCCTGTCCGGCAGGTGGTTCCAGCGAGTCGAACAGGTGGCTCCGGCGTGCTCGGCAGGTGGTTCCGGTCTGTCCGGTAGGTGATTCCGGCGTGTCCGGCACGTGCTTCCGGCACGTCTGAGAGGTGGTTCCGGCATGCGCGACAGGTGGTTTCGGAGTGTCCGCCAGGTGGTTCTGGCATACCCGGCAGGTGATTTTGGCGTGTCCGGCAGGTGTTTCTGGCGAGTCGAGCAGGTGGCTCCGGCATGCTCGGCAGGTGCTTCCGGCGTCTCCGGCACGTGGTTCTGGTGTGTCTGAGAGCTGGTTCCGGCATGTCCGGCAGATGATTCCGGAGTGTCCGCCAAGTGGTTCTGGCATACCCGGCTGGTGTTTGGGCATGTCAGGTAGGTGGTTCCGGCGAGTCGAGCAGGTGGCTCCGGCGTGCTCGGCAGGTTGTTCAGACGGGTCTGGCAGGTGTTTTCCCTCTGTTCGGGGTGTGGTTCCAGCATCTCATGCACATGGTTCTGGCACGTCTGAGATGTGGTTCCGGCCGGCCCGACAGGTGTTTCCACAGTGTCCGCCAAGTGGTACTGGCGTAGTTGGCAGGTGATTTTGGCATGACCGGCAGGTGGTTCCAGCAAGCCCGGCAGGTGATTCCGAAGTGTTCCCCAACTGGTTGTGGCGTAGCCGGCAGGTGATTTTGGCGTGTCCGGCAGGTGGTTCTGGCGAGTCGAGCAGGTGGTTCCGGCGTGCTCGGCAGGTGCTTCCGGGGTCATTGGCACGGGGTTCTGGCATGTCTGAGAGGTGGTTCAAGCATGCCCGGCAGGTGATTCCGGAGTGTTCGCCAAGTGTTTCCGGCGTAGCCGGCAGGTGATTTTGCATGTCCAGCGGTCGTTCTGGCGGGTCGAGCCGGTGGTTCCTGCGTGTCCGGCAGGTGGTTCCGGTCTGTCCGGCAGGTGGTTCTGTGGTGTCCGGCACTAGGTACAGTCTGAGAGGCTGTGCCGGCATGCCCCTCACGTGATTCCGGCTTGTCCCCGAAGTGGTGCTGGTGTAGCGGGCAGGTGATTTTGGCGTGTCCGGCAGGTGGTTCAGGCGAGTGGAGCAGGTGGTTGCGACGTGCTCGGCAGGTGCTTCCGGCGTCTCCGGCACGTGTTTCTGGCACATCTGACTGGTGGTTCCGGCATGCCCAAGAGTTGATTCCGGTCTGTCCGGTAGGTGGTTCCGGCGTGCACGGCACGTGGTTCTGGTACGTGTCAGAGGTGGTTGCGTATGCCCAACAGGTGATTCCGGACTGTCCGCCACGTGCTTCTGGCACGTCTGAGAGGTGGTTCCAACATGCCCGGCAGGTCATTTCGGAGAGTCGTCCATGTGTTTCTGGCGTAGCCCGCAGGTGATTTTGGCGTGTCCGGCGGGTGGTTCCGCCGTGCTCGGCAGGTGGTTCAGGCATGGCCGTCACGTGGTTCCAGTCTGTCCAGGACGTGATTCCAGCTTCTCTGGCAGGTGGTTCTGGTACGTCATAGAGGTGGTTCCGCCATGGCTGGCAGGTGATCCCGGACTGTCCCCCAGGTGGTTCTGGCATAGCCAGCAGTTGATATTGGCCTGTCCGGCAGGTGGTTCCAGCGAGTCGAACAGGTGGCTCCGGCGTTCTTGGCAGGTGGTTCCGGTCTGTCCGGTAGGTGTTTCCGGCGTGTCTGGCACGTGCTTCCGGCACGTCTGAGAGGTGGTTCCGGCATGCGCGGCAGGTGATTCCGTAGTGTCCGCCAGGTGGTTCTGGCATACCCGGCAGGTGATATTGGCGTGTCCGGCAGGTGTTTCTGGCGAGTCGAGCAGGTGGCTCCGGCATGCTCGGCAGGTGCTTCCGGCGTCTCCGTCACTTGGTTCTGGTGTGTCTGAGAGCTGGTTCCGGCAAGTCCGGCAGATGATTCCGGAGTGTCCGCCAAGTGGTTCTGGCATACCCAGCAGGTGATTTTGGCGTGTCAGGGATGTGGTACCGGTGAGTCGAGCAGGTGGTTCCGGAGTGCTCAGCAGGTGGTTCAGGCGGTTCTGGCAGGTGGTATCCGTCTGTTCGGGGTGTGGTTCCAGCATCTCATGAACACGTTTCTGGCACGTCTGAGATGTGGTTCCAGCCGGCCCGACAGGTGTTTCCCCAGTGTCCGCCAAGCGGTTCTGTCGGAGTTGGCAGGTGATTTTGGCATGACTGACAGGTGGTTCCAGCAAGCCCGGCAGGTGATTCCAAAGTGTTCACCAACTGGTTGTGGCGTAGCCGGCAGGTGATTTTTGCGTGATCGGCAGGTGGTTCTGGCGAGTCGAGCAGGTGGTTCCGGCGTGCTCGGCTGGTGCTTCCGGGGTCATTGGCACGGGGTTCTGGCATGTCTGAGAGGTGGTTCCTGCATGCCCGGCAAGTGATTCCGGAGTGTTCGCCAAGTGGTTCTGGCATAGTCGGCAGGTGATTTTGGCATGTCCGGCAGGTGGTTCAGGCGAGTTGAGCAGGTGGTTGCGACGTGCTCGGCAGGTGCTTCCGGCGTCTCCGGCACGTGTTTCTGGCACATCTGACTGGTGGTTCCGGCATGCCCAAAAGTAGATTCCGGTCTGTCCGGTAGGTGGTTCCGGCGTGCACGGCACGTGGTTCTTGTACGTCTCAGAGGTGGTTGCGCATGCCCAACAGGTGATTCCGGACTGTCCGCCCCATGGTTCTGGCACGTCTGAGAGGTGGTTCCGGCATGCCCGGCAGGTCATCCCAGAGAGTCCTCCAAGTGGTTCTGGCATAACACGCAGGTGATTTTGGCGTGTCTGGCAGGTTGTTCCGTTGTGCTTGGCAGGTGGTTCAGGCTTGGCCGGCAGGTGGTTCCAGACTGTCCAGGACGTGTTTCCAGGTTCTCCGGCAGGTGGTTCTGGTACGTCTGAGAGGTGGTTCCGCCATGGCTGGCAGGTGATTCCGGACCGTCCCCCAGGTGGTTCTGGCATAGCCAGCAGTTGATATTGGCCTGTCCGGCAGGTGGTTCCAGCGAGTCGAACAGGTGGCTCTGGCGTGCTCGGCAGGTGGTTCCGGTCTGTCCGGTAGGTGATTCCGGCGTGTCCGGCACGTGCTTCCGGCACGTCTGAGAGCTGGTTCCGGCATGCGCGACTGGTGATTTCGGAGTGTCCGCCAGGTGGTTCTGGCGTACCCGGCAGGTGATTTTGGCGTGTCCGGCAGGTGTTTCTGGCGAGTCGAGCAGGTGGCTCCGGCATGCTCGGCAGGTGCTTCCGGCGTCTCCGGCACGTGGTTCTGCTGTGTCTGAGAGCTGGTTCCGGCATGTCCGGCAGATGATTCCGGAGTGTCCGCCAAGTGGTTCTGGCATACCCGGCTGGTGATTTGGGCATGTCAGGTAGGTGGTTCCGGCGAGTCGAGCAGGTGGCTCCGGCGTGCTCGGCAGGTTGTTCAGACGGGTCTGGCAGGTGTTTTCCGTCTGATCGGGGTGTGGTTCCAGCATCTCATGCACAGGGTTCTGGCACGTCTGAGATGTGGTTCCGGCCGGCCCGACAGGTGTTTCCACAGTGTCCGCCAAGTGGTACTGGCGTAGTTGGCAGGTGATTTTGGCATGACCGGCAGGTGGTTCCAGCAAGCCCGGCAGGTGATTCCGAAGTGTTCCCCAACTGGTTGTGGCGTAGCCGGCAGGTGATTTTTGCGTGTCCGGCAGGTGGTTCTGGCGAGTCGAGCAGGTGGTTCCGGCGTGCTCGGCAGGTGCTTCCGGGGTCATTGGCACGTGGTTCTGGCATATCTGAGAGGTGGTTCCGGCATGCCCGGCAGGTGATTCCGGAGTGTTCGCCAAGTGTTTCCGGCGTAGCCGGCAGGTGAGTTTGCATGTCCAGCGGTCGTTCCGGCGGGTCGAGCCGGTGGTTCCGGCGTGTCCGGCAGGTGGTTCCGGTCTGTCCGGCAGGTGGTTCTGTGGTGTCCGGCACGAGGTTCAGTCTGAGAGGCTGTGCCGGCATGCCCCTCACGTGATTCCGGCTTGTCCCCGAAGTGGTGCTGGTGTAGCGGGCAGGTGATTTTGGCGTGTCCGGCAGGTGGTTCAGGCGAGTTGAGCAGGTGGTTGCGACGTGCTCGGCAGGTGCTTCCGGCGTCTCCGGCACGTGTTTCTGGCACATCTGACTGGTGGTTCCGGCATGCCCAAAAGTTGATTCCGGTCTGTGCGGTAGGTGGTTCCGGCGTGCACGGCACGTGGTTCTGGTACGTCTCAGAGGTGGTTGCGTATGCCCAACAGGTGATTCCGGACTGTCCGCCACGTGCTTCTGGCACGTCTGAGAGGTGGTTCCAACATGCCCGGCAGGACATTTCGGAGAGTCGTCCAAGTGGTTCTGGCGTAGCCCGCAGGTGATTTTGGCCTGACTGGCAGGTGGTTCCAGCAAGCCTGGCAGGTGATTCCAAAGTGTTCACCAACTGGTTGTGGCGTAGCCGGCAGGTGATTTTTGCGTGATCGGCAGGTGGTTCTGGCGAGTCGAGCAGGTGGTTCCGGCGTGCTCGGCTGGTGCTTCCGGGGTCATTGGCACGGGGTTCTGGCATGTCTGAGAGGTGGTTCCTGCATGCCCGGCAAGTGATTCCGGAGTGTTCGCCAAGTGGTTCTGGCATAGTCGGCAGGTGATTTTGGCATGTCCGGCAGGTGGTTCAGGCGAGTTGAGCAGGTGGTTCCAAAGTGCTTGGCAGGTGCTTCCGGCGTCTCCGGCACGTGTTTCTGGCACATCTGACAGGTGGTTCCGGCATGCCCGAAAGGTGATTCCGGTCTGTCCGGTAGGTGGTTCCAGCCTGCACGGCATGTGGTTCTGGTACGTCTCAGAGGTGGTTGCGCATTCCCAACAGGTGATTCCGGACTGTCCGCCACATGGTTCTGGCACGTCTGAGAGGTGGTTCCGGCATGCCCGGCAGGTCATTTCGGAGACTCGTCCAAGTGGTTCTGGCGTAGCCCGCAGGTGATTTTGGCGTGTCCGGCAGGTGGTTCCGCCATTCTCGGCAGGTGGTTCAGGCATGGACGTCACGTGGTTCCAGTCTGTCCAGGACGTGTTTCCAGCTTCTCCGGCAGGTGGTTCTGGTACGTCTGAGAGGTGGTTCTGCCATGGCTGGCAGGTGATCCCGGACTGTCCCCCAGGTGGTTCTGGCATAGCCAGCAGTTGATATTGGCCTGTCCGGCAGGTGGTTCCAGCGAGTCGAACAGGTGGCTCCGGCGTTCTTGGCAGGTGGTTCCGGTCTGTCCGGTAGGGGTTTCCGGCGTGTCTGGCATGTGCTTCCGGCACGTCTGACAGGTGGTTCCGGCATGCGCGGCAGGTGATTCCGGAGTGTCCGCCAGGTGGTTCTGGCATACCCGGCAGGTGATTTTGGCGTGTCCGGCAGGTGTTTCCGGCGAGTCGAGCAGGTGGCTCCGGCATGCTCGGCAGGTGCTTCCGGCGTCTCCGGCACTTGGTTCTGGTGTGTCTGAGAGCTGGTTCCGGCATGTCCGGCAGATGATTCCGGAGTGTCCGCCAAGTGGTTCTGGTATACCCAGAGGGTGATTTTGGCGTGTCAGCGAGGTGGTACCGGTGAGTCGAGCAGGTGGTTCCGGTGTGCTCGGCAGGTGTTTCAGGCGGTTCTGGCAGGTGGTATCCGTCTGTTCGGGATGTGGTTCCAGGATCTCATGAACACGTTTCTGGCACGTCTGAGATGTGGTTCCAGCCGGCCCGACAGGTGTTTCCGCAGTGTCCGCCAAGCGGTTCTGGCGTAGTTGGCAGGTGATTTTGGCCTGACTGGCAGGTGGTTCCAGCAAGCCTGGCAGGTGATTCCAAAGTGTTCACCAACTGGTTGTGGCGTAGCCGGCAGGTGATTTTTGCGTGATCGGCAGGTGGTTCTGGCGAGTCGAGCAGGTGGTTCCGGCGTGCTCGGCTGGTGCTTCCGGGGTCATTGGCACGGGGTTCTGGCATGTCTGAGAGGTGGTTCCTGCATGCCCGGCAAGTGATTCCGGAGTGTTCGCCAAGTGGTTCTGGCATAGTCGGCAGGTGATTTTGGCATGTCCGGCAGGTGTTTCAGGCGAGTTGAGCAGGTGGTTGCGACGTGCTCGGCAGGTGCTTCCGGCGTCTCCGGCACGTGTTTCTGGCACATCTGACAGGTGGTTCCGGCATGCCCGAAAGGTGATTCCGGTCTGTCCGGTAGGTGGTTCCGGCGTGCACGGCACGTGGTTCTTGTACGTCTCAGAGGTGGTTGCGCATGCCCAACAGGTGATTCCGGACTGTCCGCCACATGGTTCTGGCACGTCTGAGAGGTGGTTCCGGCATGCCCGGCAGGTCATCCCAGAGAGTCCTCCAAGTGGTTCTGGCATAACACGCAGGTGATTTTGGCGTGTCTGGCAGGTTGTTCCGTTGTGCTTGGCAGGTGGTTCAGGCTTGGCCGGCAGGTGGTTCCAGACTGTCCAGGACGTGTTTCCAGCTTCTCCGGCAGGTGGTTCTGGTACGTCTGAGAGGTGGTTCCGCCATGGCTGGCAGGTGATTCCGGACCGTCCCCCAGGTGGTTCTGGCATAGCCAGCAGTTGATATTGGCCTGTCCGGCAGGTGGTTCCAGCGAGTCGAACAGGTGGCTCTGGCGTGCTCGGCAGGTGGTTCCGGTCTGTCCGGTAGGTGATTCCAGCGTGTCCGGCACGTGCTTCCGGCACATCTGAGAGCTGGTTCCGGCATGCGCGACTGGTGATTTCGGAGTGTCCGCCAGGTGGTTCTGGCGTACCCGGCAGGTGATTTTGGCGTGTCCGGCAGGTGTTTCTGGCGAGTCGAGCAGGTGGCTCCGGCATGCTCGGCAGGTGCTTCCGGCGTCTCCGGCACGTGGTTCTGCTGTGTCTGAGAGCTGGTTCCGGCATGTCCGGCAGATGATTCCGGAGTGTCCGCCAAGTGGTTCTGGCATACCCGGCTGGTGATTTGGGCATGTCAGGTAGGTGGTTCCGGCGAGTCGAGCAGGTGGCTCCGGCGTGCTCGGCAGGTTGTTCAGACGGGTCTGGCAGGTGTTTTCCGTCTGTTCGGGGTGTGGTTCCAGCATCTCATGCACATGGTTCTGGCACGTCTGAGATGTGGTTCCGGCCGGCCCGACAGGTGTTTCCACAGTGTCCGCCAAGTGGTACTGGCGTAGTTGGCAGGTGATTTTGGCATGACCAGCAGGTGGTTCCAGCAAGCCCGGCAGGTGATTCCGAAGTGTTCCCCAACTGGTTGTGGCGTAGCCGGCAGGTGATTTTTGCGTGTCCGGCAGGTGGTTCTGGCGAGTCGAGCAGGTGGTTCCGGCGTGCTCGGCAGGTACTTCCGGGGTCATTGGCACGTGGTTCTGGCATATCTGAGAGGTGGTTCAAGCATGCCCGGCAGGTGATTCCGGAGTGTTCGCCAAGTGTTTCCGGCGTAGCCGGCAGGTGATTTTGCATGTCCAGCGGTCGTTCTGGCGGGTCGAGCCGGTGGTTCCTGCGTGTCCGGCAGGTGGTTCCGGTCTGTCCGGCAGGTGGTTCTGTGGTGTCCGGCACTAGGTACAGTCTGAGAGGCTGTGCCGGCATGCCCCTCACGTGATTCCGGCTTGTCCCCGAAGTGGTGCTGGTGTAGCGGGCAGGTGATTTTGGCGTGTCCGGCAGGTGGTTCAGGCGAGTGGAGCAGGTGGTTGCGACGTGCTCGGCAGGTGCTTCCGGCGTCTCCGGCACGTGTTTCTGGCACATCTGACTGGTGGTTCCGGCATGCCCAAGAGTTGATTCCGGTCTGTCCGGTAGGTGGTTCCGGCGTGCACGGCACGTGGTTCTGGTACGTGTCAGAGGTGGTTGCGTATGCCCAACAGGTGATTCCGGACTGTCCGCCACGTGCTTCTGGCACGTCTGAGAGGTGGTTCCAACATGCCCGGCAGGTCATTTCGGAGAGTCGTCCATGTGTTTCTGGCGTAGCCCGCAGGTGATTTTGGCGTGTCCGGCGGGTGGTTCCGCCGTGCTCGGCAGGTGGTTCAGGCATGGCCGTCACGTGGTTCCAGTCTGTCCAGGACGTGATTCCAGCTTCTCTGGCAGGTGGTTCTGGTACGTCATAGAGGTGGTTCCGCCATGGCTGGCAGGTGATCCCGGACTGTCCCCCAGGTGGTTCTGGCATAGCCAGCAGTTGATATTGGCCTGTCCGGCAGGTGGTTCCAGCGAGTCGAACAGGTGGCTCCGGCGTTCTTGGCAGGTGGTTCCGGTCTGTCCGGTAGGTGTTTCCGGCGTGTCTGGCACGTGCTTCCGGCACGTCTGAGAGGTGGTTCCGGCATGCGCGGCAGGTGATTCCGTAGTGTCCGCCAGGTGGTTCTGGCATACCCGGCAGGTGATATTGGCGTGTCCGGCAGGTGTTTCTGGCGAGTCGAGCAGGTGGCTCCGGCATGCTCGGCAGGTGCTTCCGGCGTCTCCGTCACTTGGTTCTGGTGTGTCTGAGAGCTGGTTCCGGCAAGTCCGGCAGATGATTCCGGAGTGTCCGCCAAGTGGTTCTGGCATACCCAGCAGGTGATTTTGGCGTGTCAGGGATGTGGTACCGGTGAGTCGAGCAGGTGGTTCCGGAGTGCTCAGCAGGTGGTTCAGGCGGTTCTGGCAGGTGGTATCCGTCTGTTCGGGGTGTGGTTCCAGCATCTCATGAACACGTTTCTGGCACGTCTGAGATGTGGTTCCAGCCGGCCCGACAGGTGTTTCCCCAGTGTCCGCCAAGCGGTTCTGTCGGAGTTGGCAGGTGATTTTGGCATGACTGACAGGTGGTTCCAGCAAGCCCGGCAGGTGATTCCAAAGTGTTCACCAACTGGTTGTGGCGTAGCCGGCAGGTGATTTTTGCGTGATCGGCAGGTGGTTCTGGCGAGTCGAGCAGGTGGTTCCGGCGTGCTCGGCTGGTGCTTCCGGGGTCATTGGCACGGGGTTCTGGCATGTCTGAGAGGTGGTTCCTGCATGCCCGGCAAGTGATTCCGGAGTGTTCGCCAAGTGGTTCTGGCATAGTCGGCAGGTGATTTTGGCATGTCCGGCAGGTGGTTCAGGCGAGTTGAGCAGGTGGTTGCGACGTGCTCGGCAGGTGCTTCCGGCGTCTCCGGCACGTGTTTCTGGCACATCTGACTGGTGGTTCCGGCATGCCCAAAAGTAGATTCCGGTCTGTCCGGTAGGTGGTTCCGGCGTGCACGGCACGTGGTTCTTGTACGTCTCAGAGGTGGTTGCGCATGCCCAACAGGTGATTCCGGACTGTCCGCCCCATGGTTCTGGCACGTCTGAGAGGTGGTTCCGGCATGCCCGGCAGGTCATCCCAGAGAGTCCTCCAAGTGGTTCTGGCATAACACGCAGGTGATTTTGGCGTGTCTGGCAGGTTGTTCCGTTGTGCTTGGCAGGTGGTTCAGGCTTGGCCGGCAGGTGGTTCCAGACTGTCCAGGACGTGTTTCCAGGTTCTCCGGCAGGTGGTTCTGGTACGTCTGAGAGGTGGTTCCGCCATGGCTGGCAGGTGATTCCGGACCGTCCCCCAGGGGGTTCTGGCATAGCCAGCAGTTGATATTGGCCTGTCCGGCAGGTGGTTCCAGCGAGTCGAACAGGTGGCTCTGGCGTGCTCGGCAGGTGGTTCCGGTCTGTCCGGTAGGTGATTCCGGCGTGTCCGGCACGTGCTTCCGGCACGTCTGAGAGCTGGTTCCGGCATGCGCGACTGGTGATTTCGGAGTGTCCGCCAGGTGGTTCTGGCGTACCCGGCAGGTGATTTTGGCGTGTCCGGCAGGTGTTTCTGGCGAGTCGAGCAGGTGGCTCCGGCATGCTCGGCAGGTGCTTCCGGCGTCTCCGGCACGTGGTTCTGCTGTGTCTGAGAGCTGGTTCCGGCATGTCCGGCAGATGATTCCGGAGTGTCCGCCAAGTGGTTCTGGCATACCCGGCTGGTGATTTGGGCATGTCAGGTAGGTGGTTCCGGCGAGTCGAGCAGGTGGCTCCGGCGTGCTCGGCAGGTTGTTCAGACGGGTCTGGCAGGTGTTTTCCGTCTGATCGGGGTGTGGTTCCAGCATCTCATGCACAGGGTTCTGGCACGTCTGAGATGTGGTTCCGGCCGGCCCGACAGGTGTTTCCACAGTGTCCGCCAAGTGGTACTGGCGTAGTTGGCAGGTGATTTTGGCATGACCGGCAGGTGGTTCCAGCAAGCCCGGCAGGTGATTCCGAAGTGTTCCCCAACTGGTTGTGGCGTAGCCGGCAGGTGATTTTTGCGTGTCCGGCAGGTGGTTCTGGCGAGTCGAGCAGGTGGTTCCGGCGTGCTCGGCAGGTGCTTCCGGGGTCATTGGCACGTGGTTCTGGCATATCTGAGAGGTGGTTCCGGCATGCCCGGCAGGTGATTCCGGAGTGTTCGCCAAGTGTTTCCGGCGTAGCCGGCAGGTGAGTTTGCATGTCCAGCGGTCGTTCCGGCGGGTCGAGCCGGTGGTTCCGGCGTGTCCGGCAGGTGGTTCCGGTCTGTCCGGCAGGTGGTTCTGTGGTGTCCGGCACGAGGTTCAGTCTGAGAGGCTGTGCCGGCATGCCCCTCACGTGATTCCGGCTTGTCCCCGAAGTGGTGCTGGTGTAGCGGGCAGGTGATTTTGGCGTGTCCGGCAGGTGGTTCAGGCGAGTTGAGCAGGTGGTTGCGACGTGCTCGGCAGGTGCTTCCGGCGTCTCCGGCACGTGTTTCTGGCACATCTGACTGGTGGTTCCGGCATGCCCAAAAGTTGATTCCGGTCTGTCCGGTAGGTGGTTCCGGCGTGCACGGCACGTGGTTCTGGTACGTCTCAGAGGTGGTTGCGTATGCCCAACAGGTGATTCCGGACTGTCCGCCACGTGCTTCTGGCACGTCTGAGAGGTGGTTCCAACATGCCCGGCAGGACATTTCGGAGAGTCGTCCAAGTGGTTCTGGCGTAGCCCGCAGGTGATTTTGGCCTGACTGGCAGGTGGTTCCAGCAAGCCTGGCAGGTGATTCCAAAGTGTTCACCAACTGGTTGTGGCGTAGCCGGCAGGTGATTTTTGCGTGATCGGCAGGTGGTTCTGGCGAGTCGAGCAGGTGGTTCCGGCGTGCTCGGCTGGTGCTTCCGGGGTCATTGGCACGGGGTTCTGGCATGTCTGAGAGGTGGTTCCTGCATGCCCGGCAAGTGATTCCGGAGTGTTCGCCAAGTGGTTCTGGCATAGTCGGCAGGTGATTTTGGCATGTCCGGCAGGTGGTTCAGGCGAGTTGAGCAGGTGGTTCCAACGTGCTTGGCAGGTGCTTCCGGCGTCTCCGGCACGTGTTTCTGGCACATCTGACAGGTGGTTCCGGCATGCCCGAAAGGTGATTCCGGTCTGTCCGGTAGGTGGTTCCAGCCTGCACGGCATGTGGTTCTGGTACGTCTCAGAGGTGGTTGCGCATTCCCAACAGGTGATTCCGGACTGTCCGCCACATGGTTCTGGCACGTCTGAGAGGTGGTTCCGGCATGCCCGGCAGGTCATTTCGGAGACTCGTCCAAGTGGTTCTGGCGTAGCCCGCAGGTGATTTTGGCGTGTCCGGCAGGTGGTTCCGCCATTCTCGGCAGGTGGTTCAGGCATGGACGTCACGTGGTTCCAGTCTGTCCAGGACGTGTTTCCAGCTTCTCCGGCAGGTGGTTCTGGTACGTCTGAGAGGTGGTTCTGCCATGGCTGGCAGGTGATCCCGGACTGTCCCCCAGGTGGTTCTGGCATAGCCAGCAGTTGATATTGGCCTGTCCGGCAGGTGGTTCCAGCGAGTCGAACAGGTGGCTCCGGCGTTCTTGGCAGGTGGTTCCGGTCTGTCCGGTAGGGGTTTCCGGCGTGTCTGGCATGTGCTTCCGGCACGTCTGACAGGTGGTTCCGGCATGCGCGGCAGGTGATTCCGGAGTGTCCGCCAGGTGGTTCTGGCATACCCGGCAGGTGATTTTGGCGTGTCCGGCAGGTGTTTCCGGCGAGTCGAGCAGGTGGCTCCGGCATGCTCGGCAGGTGCTTCCGGCGTCTCCGGCACTTGGTTCTGGTGTGTCTGAGAGCTGGTTCCGGCATGTCCGGCAGATGATTCCGGAGTGTCCGCCAAGTGGTTCTGGTATACCCAGAGGGTGATTTTGGCGTGTCAGCGAGGTGGTACCGGTGAGTCGAGCAGGTGGTTCCGGTGTGCTCGGCAGGTGGTTCAGGCGGTTCTGGCAGGTGGTATCCGTCTGTTCGGGATGTGGTTCCGGGATCTCATGAACACGTTTCTGGCACGTCTGAGATGTGGTTCCAGCCGGCCCGACAGGTGTTTCCGCAGTGTCCGCCAAGCGGTTCTGGCGTAGTTGGCAGGTGATTTTGGCCTGACTGGCAGGTGGTTCCAGCAAGCCTGGCAGGTGATTCCAAAGTGTTCACCAACTGGTTGTGGCGTAGCCGGCAGGTGATTTTTGCGTGATCGGCAGGTGGTTCTGGCGAGTCGAGCAGGTGGTTCCGGCGTGCTCGGCTGGTGCTTCCGGGGTCATTGGCACGGGGTTCTGGCATGTCTGAGAGGTGGTTCCTGCATGCCCGGCAAGTGATTCCGGAGTGTTCGCCAAGTGGTTCTGGCATAGTCGGCAGGTGATTTTGGCATGTCCGGCAGGTGGTTCAGGCGAGTTGAGCAGGTGGTTCCAACGTGCTTGGCAGGTGCTTCCGGCGTCTCCGGCACGTGTTTCTGGCACATCTGACAGGTGGTTCCGGCATGCCCGAAAGGTGATTCCGGTCTGTCCGGTAGGTGGTTCCAGCCTGCACGGCATGTGGTTCTGGTACGTCTCAGAGGTGGTTGCGCATGCCCAACAGGTGATTCCGGACTGTCCGCCACATGGTTCTGGCACGTCTGAGAGGTGGTTCCGGCATGCCCGGCAGGTCATCCCAGAGAGTTCTCTAAGTGGTTCTGGCATAACACGCAGGTGATTTTGGCGTGTCTGGCAGGTTGTTCCGTTGTGCTTGGCAGGTGGTTCAGGCTTGGCCGGCAGGTGGTTCCAGACTGTCCAGGACGTGTTTCCAACTTCTCCGGCAGGTGGTTCTGGTACGTGTGAGAGGTGGTTCCGCCATGGCTGGCAGGTGATTCCGGACCGTCCCCCAGGTGGTTCTGGCATAGCCAGCAGTTGATATTGGCCTGTCCGGCAGGTGGTTCCAGCGAGTCGAACAGGTGGCTCCGGCGTTCTCGGCAGGTGGTTCCGGTCTGTCCGGTAGGTGATTCCGGCGTGTCCGGCACGTGCTTCCGGCACGTCTGAGAGGTGGTTCCGGCATGCGCGACAGGTGATTTCGGAGTGTCCGCCAGGTGGTTCTGGCGTACCCGGCAGGTGATTTTGGCGTGTCCGGCAGGTGTTTCTGGCGAGTCGAGCAGGTGGCTCCGGCATGCTCGGCAGGTGCTTCCAGCGTCTCCGGCACGTGGTTCTGGTGTGTCTGAGAGCTGGTTCCGGCATGTCCGGCAGATGATTCCGGAGTGTCCGCCAAGTGGTTCTGGCATACCCGGCTGGTGATTTGGGCATGTCAGGTAGGTGGTTCCGGCGAGTCGAGCAGGTGGCTCCGGCGTGCTCGGCAGGTTGTTCAGACGGGTCTGGCAGGTGTTTTCCGTCTGTTCGGGGTGTGGTTCCAGCATCTCATGCACATGGTTCTGGCACGTCTGAGATGTGGTTCCGGCCGGCCCGACAGGTGTTTCCACAGTGTCCGCCAAGTGGTACTGGCGTAGTTGGCAGGTGATTTTGGCATGACCGGCAGGTGGTTCCAGCAAGCCCGGCAGGTGATTCCGAAGTGTTCCCCAACTGGTTGTGGCGTAGCCGGCAGGTGATTTTTGCGTGTCCGGCAGGTGGTTCTGGCGAGTCGAGCAGGTGGTTCCGGCGTGCTCGGCAGGTGCTTCCGGGGTCATTGGCACGTGGTTCTGGCATATCTGAGAGGTGGTTCCGGCATGCCCGGCAGGTGATTCCGGAGTGTTCGCCAAGTGTTTCCGGCGTAGCCGGCAGGTGAGTTTGCATGTCCAGCGGTCGTTCCGGCGGGTCGAGCCGGTGGTTCCGGCGTGTCCGGCAGGTGGTTCCGGTCTGTCCGGCAGGTGGTTCTGTGGTGTCCGGCACGAGGTTCAGTCTGAGAGGCTGTGCCGGCATGCCCCTCACGTGATTCCGACTTGTCCCCGAAGTGGTGCTGGTGTAGCGGGCAGGTGATTTTGGAGTGTCCGGCAGGTGGTTCAGGCGAGTTGAGCAGGTGGTTGCGACGTGCTCGGCAGGTGCTTCCGGCGTCTCCGGCACGTGTTTCTGGCACATCTGACTGGTGGTTCCGGCATGCCCAAAAGTTGATTCCGGTCTGTCCGGTAGGTGGTTCCGGCGTGCACGGCACGTGGTTCTGGTACGTCTCACAGGTGGTTGCGTATGCCCAACAGGTGATTCCGGACTGTCCGCCACGTGCTTCTGGCACGTCTGAGAGGTGGTTCCAACATGCCCGGCAGGTCATTTCGGAGAGTCGTCCAAGTGGTTCTGGTGTAGCCCGCAGGTGATTTTGGCGTGTCCGGCAGGTGGTTCCGCCGTGCTCGGCAGGTGGTTCAGGCATGGCCGTCACGTGGTTTCAGTCTGTCCAGGACGTGTTTCCAGCTTCTCCGGCAGGTGGTTCTGGTACGTCTGAGAGGTGGTTCCGCCATGGCTGGCAGGTGATCCCGGACTGTCCCCCAGGTGGTTCTGGCATAGCCAGCAGTTGATATTGGCCTGTCCGGCAGGTGGTTCCAGCGAGTCGAACAGGTGGCTCCGGCGTTCTTGGCAGGTGGTTCCGGTCTGTCCGGTAGGTGTTTCCGGCGTGTCTGGCACGTGCCTCCGGCATGCGCGGCAGGTGATTCCGGAGTGTCCGCCAGGTGGTTCTGGCATACCCGGCAGGTGATTTTGCCGTGTCAGCGAGGTGGTACCGGTGAGTCGAGCAGGTGGTTCCGGTGTGCTCGGCAGGTGGTTCAGGCGGTCTTGTCAGGTGGTATCAGTCTATTCGGGGTGTGGTTCCAGGATCTCATGAACACGTTTCTGGCACGTCTGAGATGTGGTTCCAGCCGGCCCGACAGGTGTTTCCGCAGTGTCCGCCAAGCGGTTCTGGCGTAGTTGGCAGGTGATTTTGGCCTGACTGGCAGGTGGTTCCAGCAAGCCTGGCAGGTGATTCCAAAGTGTTCACCAACTGGTTGTGGCGTAGCCGGCAGGTGATTTTTGCGTGATCGGCAGGTGGTTCTGGCGAGTCGAGCAGGTGGTTCCGGCGTGCTCGGCTGGTGCTTCCGGGGTCATTGGCACGGGGTTCTGGCATGTCTGAGAGGTGGTTCCTGCATGCCCGGCAAGTGATTCCGGAGTGTTCGCCAAGTGGTTCTGGCGTAGTCGGCAGGTGATTTTGGCATGTCCGGCAGGTGGTTCAGGCGAGTTGAGCAGGTGGTTCCAACGTGCTTGGCAGGTGCTTCCGGCGTCTCCGGCACGTGTTTCTGGCACATCTGACAGGTGGTTCCGGCATGCCCGAAAGGTGATTCCGGTCTGTCCGGTAGGTGGTTCCAGCCTGCACGGCATGCGGTTCGGGTACGTCTCAGAGGTGGTTGCGCATGCCCAACAGGTGATTCCGGACTGTCCGCCACCTGGTTCTGGCACGTCTGAGAGGTGGTTCCGGCATGCCCGGCAGGTCATCCCGGAGAGTCCTCCAAGTGGTTCTGGCATAACACGCAGGTGATTTTGGCGTGTCTGGCAGGTTGTTCCGTTGTGCTTGGCAGGTGGTTCAGGCTTGGCCGGCAGGTGGTTCCAGACTGTCCAGGACGTGTTTCCAGGTTCTCCGGCAGGTGGTTCTGGTACGTCTGAGAGGTGGTTCCGCCATGGCTGGCAGGTGATTCCGGACCGTCAACCCGGTGGTTCTGGCATAGCCAGCAGTTGATATTGGCCTGTCCGGCAGGTGGTTCCAGCGAGTCGAACATGTGGCTCCGGCGTGCTGAGCAGGTGGTTCCGGTCTGTCCGGTAGGTGGTTCCGGCGTGGACGGCACGTGGTTCTGGTACGTCTCAGAGGTGGTTGCGTATGCCCAACAGGTGATTCCGGACTCTCCGCCACGTGCTTCTGGCACGTCTGAGAGGTGGTTCCAACATGCCCGGCAGGTCATTTCGGAGAGTCGTCCAAGTGGTTCTGGCGTAGCCCGCAGGTGATTTTGGCGTGTCCGTCAGGTGGTTCCGCCGTGCTCGGCAGGTGGTTCAGGCATGGCCGTCACGTGGTTCCAGTCTGTCCAGGACGTGTTTCCAGCTTCTCCGGCAGGTGGTTCTGGTACGTCTGAGAGGTGGTTCCGCCATGGCTGGCAGGTGATTCCGGACCGTCCCCCAGGTGGTTCTGGCATAGCCAGCAGTTGATATTGGCCTGTCCGGCAGGTGGTTCCAGCGAGTCGAACAGGTGGCTCCGGCGTTCTTGGCAGGTGGTTCCGGTCTGTCCGGTAGGTGTTTCCGGCGTGTCTGGCACGTGCTTCCGGCATGCGCGGCAGGTGATTCCGTAGTGTCCGCCAGGTGGTTCTGGCATACCCGGCAGGTGATTTTGGTGTGTCCGGCAGGTGTTTCTGGCGAGTCGAGCAGGTGGCTCTGGCATGCTCGGCAGGTGCTTCCGGCGTCTCCGGCACTTGGTTCTGGTGTGTCTGAGAGCTGGTTCCGGCATGTCCGGCAGATGATTCCGGAGTGTCCGCCAAGTGGTTCTGGTATACCCAGAGGGTGATTTTGGCGTGTCAGCGAGGTGGTACCGGTGAGTCGAGCAGGTGGTTCCGGTGTGCTCGGCAGGTGGTTCAGGCGGTTCTGGCAGGTGGTATCCGTCTGTTCGGGATGTGGTTCCAGGATCTCATGAACACGTTTCTGGCACGTCTGAGATGTGGTTCCAGCCGGCCCGACAGGTGTTTCCGCAGTGTCCGCCAAGCGGTTCTGGCGTAGTTGGCAGGTGATTTTGGCCTGACTGGCAGGTGGTTCCAGCAAGCCTGGCAGGTGATTCCAAAGTGTTCACCAACTGGTTGTGGCGTAGCCGGCAGGTGATTTTTGCGTGATCGGCAGGTGGTTCTGGCGAGTCGAGCAGGTGGTTCCGGCGTGCTCGGCTGGTGCTTCCGGGGTCATTGGCATGGGGTTCTGGCATGTCTGAGAGGTGGTTCCTGCATGCCCGGCAAGTGATTCCGGAGTGTTCGCCAAGTGGTTCTGGCATAGTCGGCAGGTGATTTTGGCATGTCCGGCAGGTGGTTCAGGCGAGTTGAGCAGGTGGTTCCAACGTGCTTGGCAGGTGCTTCCGGCGTCTCCGGCACGTGTTTCTGGCACATCTGACAGGTGGTTCCGGCATGCCCGAAAGGTGATTCCGGTCTGTCCGGTAGGTGGTTCCAGCCTGCACGGCATGTGGTTCTGGTACGTCTCAGAGGTGGTTGCGCATGCCCAACAGGTGATTCCGGACTGTCCGCCACATGGTTCTGGCACGTCTGAGAGGTGGTTCCGGCATGCCCGGCAGGTCATCCCAGAGAGTCCTCCAAGTGGTTCTGGCATAACACGCAGGTGATTTTGGTGTGTCTGGCAGGTTGTTCCGTTGTGCTTGGCAGGTGGTTCAGGCTTGGCCGGCAGGTGGTTCCAGACTGTCTAGGACGTGTTTCCAGCTTCTCCGGCAGGTGGTTCTGGTACGTCTGAGAGGTGGTTCCGCCATGGCTGGCAGGTGATTCCGGACCGTCCCCCAGGTGGTTCTGGCATAGCCAGCAGTTGATATTGGCCTGTCCGGCAGGTGGTTCCAGCGAGTCGAACAGGTGGCTCCGGCGTGCTCGGCAGGTGGTTCCGGTCTGTCCGGTAGGTGATTCCGGCGTGTCCGGCACGTGCTTCCGGCACGTCTGAGAGGTGGTTCCGGCATGCGCGACAGGTGATTTCGGAGTGTCCGCCAGGTGGTTCTGGCGTACCCGGCAGGTGATTTTGGCGTGTCCGGCAGGTGTTTCTGGCGAGTCGAGCAGGTGGCTCCGGCATGCTCGGCAGGTGCTTCCGGCGTCTCCGGCACGTGGTTCTGGTGTGTCTGAGAGCTGGTTCCGGCATGTCCGGCAGATGATTCCGGAGTGTCCGCCAAGTGGTTCTGGCATACCCGGCTGGTGATTTGGGCATGTCAGGTAGGTGGTTCCGGCGAGTCGAGCAGGTGGCTCCGGCGTGCTCGGCAGGTTGTTCAGACGGGTCTGGCAGGTGTTTTCCGTCTGTTCGGGGTGTGGTTCCAGCATCTCATGCACATGGTTCTGGCACGTCTGAGATGTGGTTCCGGCCGGCCCGACAGGTGTTTCCACAGTGTCCGCCAAGTGGTACTGGCATAGTTGGCAGGTGATTTTGGCATGACCGGCAGGTGGTTCCAGCAAGCCCGGCAGGTGATTCCGAAGTGTTCCCCAACTGGTTGTGGCGTAGCCGGCAGGTGATTTTTGCGTGTCCGGCAGGTGGTTCTGGCGAGTCGAGCAGGTGGTTCCGGCGTGCTCGGCAGGTGCTTCCGGGGTCATTGGCACGTGGTTCTGGCATATCTGAGAGGTGGTTCCGGCATCCCCGGCAGGTGATTCCGGAGTGTTCGCCAAGTGTTTCCGGCGTAGCCGGCAGGTGAGTTTGCATGTCCAGCGGTCGTTCCGGCGGGTCGAGCCGGTGGTTCCGGCGTGTCCGGCAGGTGGTTCCGGTCTGTCCGGCAGGTGGTTCTGTGGTGTCCGGCACGAGGTTCAGTCTGAGAGGCTGTGCCGGCATGCCCCTCACGTGATTCCGACTTGTCCCCGAAGTGGTGCTGGTGTAGCGGGCAGGTGATTTTGGAGTGTCCGGCAGGTGGTTCAGGCGAGTTGAGCAGGTGGTTGCGACGTGCTCGGCAGGTGCTTCCGGCGTCTCCGGCACGTGTTTCTGGCACATCTGACTGGTGGTTCCGGCATGCCCAAAAGTTGATTCCGGTCTGTCCGGTAGGTGGTTCCGGCGTGCACGGCACGTGGTTCTGGTACGTCTCACAGGTGGTTGCGTATGCCCAACAGGTGATTCCGGACTGTCCGCCACGTGCTTCTGGCACGTCTGAGAGGTGGTTCCAACATGCCCGGCAGGTCATTTTGGAGAGTCGTCCAAGTGGTTCTGGCGTAGCCCGCAGGTGATTTTGGCGTGTCCGGCAGGTGGTTCCGCCGTGCTCGGCAGGTGGTTCAGGCATGGCCGTCACGTGGTTCCAGTCTGTCCAGGACGTGTTTCCAGCTTCTCCGGCAGGTGGTTCTGGTACGTCTGAGAGGTGGTTCCGCCATGGCTGGCAGGTGATCCCGGACTGTCCCCCAGGTGGTTCTGGCATAGCCAGCATTTGATATTGGCCTGTCCGGCAGGTGGTTCCAGCGAGTCGAACAGGTGGCTCCGGCGTTCTTGGCAGGTGGTTCCGGTCTGTCCGGTAGGTGTTTCCGGCGTGTCTGGCACGTGCCTCCGGCATGCGCGGCAGGTGATTCCGGAGTGTCCGCCAGGTGGTTCTGGCATACCCGGCAGGTGATTTTGGCGTGTCCGGCAGGTGTTTCTGGCGAGTCGAGCAGGTGGCTCCGGCATGCTCGGCAGGTGCTTCCGGCGTCTCCGGCACTTGGTTCTGGTGTGTCTGAGAGCTGGTTCCGGCATGTCCGGCAGATGATTCCGGAGTGTCCGCCAAGTGGTTCTGGCATACCCAGCAGGTGATTTTGGCGTGTCAGGGAGGTGGTACCGGTGGGTCGAGCAGGTGGTTCCAGCGTGCTCGGCAGGTGGTTCAGGCGGTTCTGGCAGGTGGTATCCATCTGTTCGGGGTGTGGTTCCAGCATCTCATGAACACGTTTCTGGCACGTCTGAGATGTGGTTCCAGCCGGCCCGACAGGTGTTTCCGCAGTGTCCGCCAAGCGGTTCTGGCGTAGTTGGCAGGTGATTTTGGCATGACTGGCAGGTGGTTCCAGCAAGCCTGGCAGGTGATTCCAAAGTGTTCACCAACTGGTTGTGGCGTAGCCGGCAGGTGATTTTTGCGTGATCGGCAGGTGGTTCTGGCGAGTCGAGCAAGTGGTTCCGGCGTGCTCGGCTGGTGCTTCCGGGGTCATTGGCACGGGGTTCTGGCATGTCTGAGAGGTGGTACCTGCATGCCCGGCAAGTGATTCCGGAGTGTTCGCCAAGTGGTTCTGGCATAGTCGGCAGGTGATTTTGGCATGTCCGGCAGGTGGTTCAGGCGAGTTGAGCAGGTGGTTCCAACGTGCTTGGCAGGTGCTTCCGGCGTCTCCGGCACGTGTTTCTGGCACATCTGACAGGTGGTTCCGGCATGCCCGAAAGGTGATTCCGGTCTGTCCGGTAGGTGGTTCCAGCCTGCACGGCATGTGGTTCTGGTACGTCTCAGAGGTGGTTGCGCATTCCCAACAGGTGATTCCGGACTGTCCGCCACATGGTTCTGGCACGTCTGAGAGGTGGTTCCGGCATGCCCGGCAGGTCATCCCAGAGAGTCCTCCAAGTGGTTCTGGCATAACACGCAGGTGATTTTGGCGTGTCTGGCAGGTTGTTCCGTTGTGCTTGGCAGGTGGTTCAGGCTTGGCCGGCAGGTGGTTCCAGACTGTCCAGGACGTGTTTCCAGCTTCTCCGGCAGGTGGTTCTGGTACGTCTGAGAGGTGGTTCCGCCATGGCTGGCAGGTGATTCCGGACCGTCCCCCAGGTGGTTCTGGCATAGCCAGCAGTTGATATTGGCCTGTCCGGCAGGTGGTTCCAGCGAGTCGAACAGGTGGCTCCGGCGTGCTCGGCAGGTGGTTCCGGTCTGTCCGGTAGGTGATTCCAGCGTGTCCGGCACGTGCTTCCGGCACGTCTGAGAGGTGGTTCCGGCATGCGCGACAGGTGATTTCGGAGTGTCCGCCAGGTGGTTCTGGCGTACCCGGCAGGTGATTTTGGCGTGTCCGGCAGGTGTTTCTGGCGAGTCGAGCAGGTGGCTCCGGCATGCTCGGCAGGTGCTTCCGGCGTCTCCGGCACGTGGTTCTGGTGTGTCTGAGAGCTGGTTCCGGCATGTCCGGCAGATGATTCCGGAGTGTCCGCCAAGTGGTTCTGGCATACCCGGCTGGTGATTTGGGCATGTCAGGTAGGTGGTTCCGGCGAGTCGAGCAGGTGGCTCCGGCGTGCTCGGCAGGTTGTTCAGACGGGTCTGGCAGGTGTTTTCCGTCTGTTCGGGGTGTGGTTCCAGCATCTCATGCACATGGTTCTGGCACGTCTGAGATGTGGTTCCGGCCGGCCCGACAGGTGTTTCCACAGTGTCCGCCAAGTGGTACTGGCATAGTTGGCAGGTGATTTTGGCATGACCGGCAGGTGGTTCCAGCAAGCCCGGCAGGTGATTCCGAAGTGTTCCCCAACTGGTTGTGGCGTAGCCGGCAGGTGATTTTTGCGTGTCCGGCAGGTGGTTCTGGCGAGTCGAGCAGGTGGTTCCGGCGTGCTCGGCAGGTGCTTCCGGGGTCATTGGCACGTGGTTCTGGCATATCTGAGAGGTGGTTCCGGCATGCCCGGCAGGTGATTCCGGAGTGTTCGCCAAGTGTTTCCGGCGTAGCCGGCAGGTGAGTTTGCATGTCCAGCGGTCGTTCCGGCGGGTCGAGCCGGTGGTTCCGGCGTGTCCGGCAGGTGGTTCCGGTCTGTCCGGCAGGTGGTTCTGTGGTGTCCGGCACGAGGTTCAGTCTGAGAGGCTGTGCCGGCATGCCCCTCACGTGATTCCGACTTGTCCCCGAAGTGGTGCTGGTGTAGCGGGCAGGTGATTTTGGAGTGTCCGGCAGGTGGTTCAGGCGAGTTGAGCAGGTGGTTGCGACGTGCTCGGCAGGTGCTTCCGGCGTCTCCGGCACGTGTTTCTGGCACATCTGACTGGTGGTTCCGGCATGCCCAAAAGTTGATTCCGGTCTGTCCGGTAGGTGGTTCCGGCGTGCACGGCACGTGGTTCTGGTACGTGTCAGAGGTGGTTGCGTATGCCCAACAGGTGATTCCGGACTGTCCGCCACGTGCTTCTGGCACGTCTGAGAGGTGGTTCCAACATGCCCGGCAGGTCATTTTGGAGAGTCGTCCAAGTGGTTCTGGCGTAGCCCGCAGGTGATTTTGGCGTGTCCGGCAGGTGGTTCCGCCGTGCTCGGCAGGTGGTTCAGGCATGGCCGTCACGTGGTTCCAGTCTGTCCAGGACGTGTTTCCAGCTTCTCCGGCAGGTGGTTCTGGTACGTCTGAGAGGTGGTTCCGCCATGGCTGGCAGGTGATCCCGGACTGTCCCCCAGGTGGTTCTGGCATAGCCAGCATTTGATATTGGCCTGTCCGGCAGGTGGTTCCAGCGAGTCGAACAGGTGGCTCCGGCGTTCTTGGCAGGTGGTTCCGGTCTGTCCGGTAGGTGTTTCCGGCGTGTCTGGCACGTGCCTCCGGCATGCGCGGCAGGTGATTCCGGAGTGTCCGCCAGGTGGTTCTGGCATACCCGGCAGGTGATTTTGGCGTGTCCGGCAGGTGTTTCTGGCGAGTCGAGCAGGTGGCTCCGGCATGCTCGGCAGGTGCTTCCGGCGTCTCCGGCACTTGGTTCTGGTGTGTCTGAGAGCTGGTTCCGGCATGTCCGGCAGATGATTCCGGAGTGTCCGCCAAGTGGTTCTGGCATACCCAGCAGGTGATTTTGGCGTGTCAGGGAGGTGGTACCGGTGAGTCGAGCAGGTGGTTCCAGCGTGCTCGGCAGGTGGTTCAGGCGGTTCTGGCAGGTGGTATCCATCTGTTCGGGGTGTGGTTCCAGCATCTCATGAACACGTTTCTGGCACGTCTGAGATGTGGTTCCAGCCGGCCCGACAGGTGTTTCCGCAGTGTCCGCCAAGCGGTTCTGGCGTAGTTGGCAGGTGATTTTGGCATGACTGGCAGGTGGTTCCAGCAAGCCTGGCAGGTGATTCCAAAGTGTTCACCAACTGGTTGTGGCGTAGCCGGCAGGTGATTTTTGCGTGATCGGCAGGTGGTTCTGGCGAGTCGAGCAAGTGGTTCCGGCGTGCTCGGCTGGTGCTTCCGGGGTCATTGGCACGGGGTTCTGGCATGTCTGAGAGGTGGTACCTGCATGCCCGGCAAGTGATTCCGGAGTGTTCGCCAAGTGGTTCTGGCATAGTCGGCAGGTGATTTTGGCATGTCCGGCAGGTGGTTCAGGCGAGTTGAGCAGGTGGTTCCAACGTGCTTGGCAGGTGCTTCCGGCGTCTCCGGCACGTGTTTCTGGCACATCTGACAGGTGGTTCCGGCATGCCCCAAAGGTGATTCCGGTCTGTCCGGTAGGTGGTTCCAGCCTGCACGGCATGTGGTTCTGGTACGTCTCAGAGGTGGTTGCGCATTCCCAACAGGTGATTCCGGACTGTCCGCCACATGGTTCTGGCACGTCTGAGAGGTGGTTCCGGCATGCCCGGCAGGTCATCCCAGAGAGTCCTCCAAGTGGTTCTGGCATAACACGCAGGTGATTTTGGCGTGTCTGGCAGGTTGTTCCGTTGTGCTTGGCAGGTGGTTCAGGCTTGGCCGGCAGGTGGTTCCAGACTGTCCAGGACGTGTTTCCAGCTTCTCCGGCAGGTGGTTCTGGTACGTCTGAGAGGTGGTTCCGCCATGGCTGGCAGGTGATTCCGGACCGTCCCCCAGGTGGTTCTGGCATAGCCAGCAGTTGATATTGGCCTGTCCGGCAGGTGGTTCCAGCGAGTCGAACAGGTGGCTCCGGCGTGCTCGGCAGGTGGTTCCGGTCTGTCCGGTAGGTGATTCCAGCGTGTCCGGCACGTGCTTCCGGCACGTCTGAGAGGTGGTTCCGGCATGCGCGACAGGTGATTTCGGAGTGTCCGCCAGGTGGTTCTGGCGTACCCGGCAGGTGATTTTGGCGTGTCCGGCAGGTGTTTCTGGCGAGTCGAGCAGGTGGCTCCGGCATGCTCGGCAGGTGCTTCCGGCGTCTCCGGCACGTGGTTCTGGTGTGTCTGAGAGCTGGTTCCGGCATGTCCGGCAGATGATTCCGGAGTGTCCGCCAAGTGGTTCTGGCATACCCGGCTGGTGATTTGGGCATGTCAGGTAGGTGGTTCCGGCGAGTCGAGCAGGTGGCTCCGGCGTGCTCGGCAGGTTGTTCAGACGGGTCTGGCAGGTGTTTTCCGTCTGTTCGGGGTGTGGTTCCAGCATCTCATGCACATGGTTCTGGCACGTCTGAGATGTGGTTCCGGCCGGCCCGACAGGTGTTTCCACAGTGTCCGCCAAGTGGTACTGGCATAGTTGGCAGGTGATTTTGGCATGACCGGCAGGTGGTTCCAGCAAGCCCGGCAGGTTATTCCGAAGTGTTCCCCAACTGGTTGTGGCGTAGCCGGCAGGTGATTTTTGCGTGTCCGGCAGGTGGTTCTGGCGAGTCGAGCAGGTGGTTCCGGCGTGCTCGGCAGGTGCTTCCGGGGTCATTGGCACGTGGTTCTGGCATATCTGAGAGGTGGTTCCGGCATGCCCGGCAGGTGATTCCGGAGTGTTCGCCAAGTGTTTCCGGCGTAGCCGGCAGGTGAGTTTGCATGTCCAGCGGTCGTTCCGGCGGGTCGAGCCGGTGGTTCCGGCGTGTCCGGCAGGTGGTTCCGGTCTGTCCGGCAGGTGGTTCTGTGGTGTCCGGCACGAGGTTCAGTCTGAGAGGCTGTGCCGGCATGCCCCTCACGTGATTCCAACTTGTCCCCGAAGTGGTGCTGGTGTAGCGGGCAGGTGATTTTGGAGTGTCCGGCAGGTGGTTCAGGCGAGTTGAGCAGGTGGTTGCGACGTGCTCGGCAGGTGCTTCCGGCGTCTCCGGCACGTGTTTCTGGCACATCTGACTGGTGGTTCCGGCATGCCCAAAAGTTGATTCCGGTCTGTCCGGTAGGTGGTTCCGGCGTGCACGGCACGTGGTTCTGGTACGTGTCAGAGGTGGTTGCGTATGCCCAACAGGTGATTCCGGACTGTCCGCCACGTGCTTCTGGCACGTCTGAGAGGTGGTTCCAACATGCCCGGCAGGTCATTTTGGAGAGTCGTCCAAGTGGTTCTGGCGTAGCCCGCAGGTGATTTTGGCGTGTCCGGCAGGTGGTTCCGCCGTGCTCGGCAGGTGGTTCAGGCATGGCCGTCACGTGGTTCCAGTCTGTCCAGGACGTGTTTCCAGCTTCTCCGGCAGGTGGTTCTGGTACGTCTGAGAGGTGGTTCCGCCATGGCTGGCAGGTGATCCCGGACTGTCCCCCAGGTGGTTCTGGCATAGCCAGCAGTTGATATTGGCCTGTCCGGCAGGTGGTTCCAGCGAGTCGAACAGGTGGCTCCGGCGTTCTTGGCAGGTGGTTCCGGTCTGTCCGGTAGGTGTTTGCGGCGTGTCTGGCACGTGCCTCCGGCATGCGCGGCAGGTGATTCCGGAGAGTCCGCCAGGTGGTTCTGGCATACCCGGCAGGTGATTTTGGCGTGTCCGGCAGGTGTTTCTGGCGAGTCGAGCAGGTGGCTCCGGCATGCTCGGCAGGTGCTTCCGGCGTCTCCGGCACTTGGTTCTGGTGTGTCTGAGAGCTGGTTCCGGCATGTCCGGCAGATGATTCCGGAGTGTCCGCAAAGTGGTTCTGGCATACCCAGCAGGTGATTTTGGCGTGTCAGGGAGGTGGTACCGGTGAGTCGAGCAGGTGGTTCCAGCGTGCTCGGCAGGTGGTTCAGGCGGTTCTGGCAGGTGGTATCCGTCTGTTCGGGGTGTGGTTCCAGCATCTCATGAACACGTTTCTGGCACGTCTGAGATGTGGTTCCAGCCGGCCCGACAGGTGTTTCCGCAGTGTCCGCCAAGCGGTTCTGGCGTAGTTGGCAGGTGATTTTGGCATGACTGGCAGGTGGTTCCAGCAAGCCTGGCAGGTGATTCCAAAGTGTTCACCAACTGGTTGTGGCGTAGCCGGCAGGTGATTTTTGCGTGATCGGCAGGTGGTTCTGGCGAGTCGAGCAAGTGGTTCCGGCGTGCTCGGCTGGTGCTTCCGGGGTCATTGGCACGGGGTTCTGGCATGTCTGAGAGGTGGTTCCTGCATGCCCGGCAAGTGATTCCGGAGTGTTCGCCAAGTGGTTCTGGCATAGTCGGCAGGTGATTTTGGCATGTCCGGCAGGTGGTTCAGGCGAGTTGAGCAGGTGGTTCCAACGTGCTTGGCAGGTGCTTCCGGCGTCTCCGGCACGTGTTTCTGGCACATCTGACAGGTGGTTCCGGCATGCCCGAAAGGTGATTCCGGTCTGTCCGGTAGGTGGTTCCAGCCTGCACGGCATGTGGTTCTGGTACGTCTCAGAGGTGGTTGCGCATGCCCAACAGGTGATTCCGGACTGTCCGCCACATGGTTCTGGCACGTCTGAGAGGTGGTTCCGGCATGCCCGGCAGGTCATCCCAGAGAGTCCTCCAAGTGGTTCTGGCATAACACGCAGGTGATTTTGGCGTGTCTGGCAGGTTGTTCCGTTGTGCTTGGCAGGTGGTTCAGGCTTGGCCGGCAGGTGGTTCCAGACTGTCCAGGACGTGTTTCCAGGTTCTCCGGCAGGTGGTTCTGGTACGTCTGAGAGGTGGTTCCGCCATGGCTGGCAGGTGATTCCGGACCGTCCCCCAGGTGGTTCAGGCATAGCCAGCAGTTGATATTGGCCTGTCCGGCAGGTGGTTCCAGCGAGTCGAACAGGTGGCTCCGGCGTGCTGAGCAGGTGGTTCCGGTCTGTCCGGTAGGTGATTCCGGCGTGTCCGGCACGTGCTTCCGGCACGTCTGAGAGGTGGTTCCGGCATGCGTGACAGGTGATTTCGGAGTGTCCGCCAGGTGGTTCTGGCGTACCCGGCAGGTGATTTTGGCGTGTCCGGCAGGTGTTTCTGGCGAGTCGAGCAGGTGGCTCCGGCATGCTCGGCAGGTGCTTCCGGCGTCTCCGGCACGTGGTTCTGGTGTGTCTGAGAGCTGGTTCCGGCATGTCCGGCAGATGATTCCGGAGTGTCCGCCAAGTGGTTCTGGCATACCCGGCTGGTGATTTGGGCATGTCAGGTAGGTGGTTCCGGCGAGTCGAGCAGGTGGCTCCGGCGTGCTCGGCAGGTTGTTCAGACGGGTCTGGCAGGTGTTTTCCGTCTGTTCGGGGTGTGGTTCTAGCATCTCATGCACATGGTTCTGGCACGTCTGAGATGTGGTTCCGGCCGGCCCGACAGGTGTTTCCACAGTGTCCGCCAAGTGGTACTGGCATAGTTGGCAGGTGATTTTGGCATGACCGGCAGGTGGTTCCAGCAAGCCCGGCAGGTTATTCCGAAGTGTTCCCCAACTGGTTGTGGCGTAGCCGGCAGGTGATTTTTGCGTGTCCGGCAGGTGGTTCTGGCGAGTCGAGCAGGTGGTTCCGGCGTGCTCGGCAGGTGCTTCCGGGGTCATTGGCACGTGGTTCTGGCATATCTGAGAGGTGGTTCCGGCATGCCCGGCAGGTGATTCCGGAG